>NW_027311601.1:0-22872 GCF_047496795.1 Chiloscyllium punctatum | reverse complement strand
ACAACATGGGAAAGTACAACATGAACATTTCGAAAATAAAGGAAGAATAGAGGCACGGACTATTTTCTATATTGCGAGAAAATTCAAAAGTCTGAAGTGCAAAGAGACTTAGGAGTTCTAGTCCAGGATTCTCTTCAGGTAAACTTGCAGGTTGAGTCAGTATTTAGGAAGGCAAATGCAATGATGACATTTATTTTGAGAGGACTTAAATATAAAAGCAAGGATATACTTCTGAGGCTCTATAATTCTCTGGTCAGACCACATTTGGAGTAATGTGTGCAGTTTTGGGTCCCATATCTTAGGTAGGATGCACTGGGCCTGTGTTCCAAGGTGGTTCACAAGAATGGTCCCAGGAATGAAAAGATTAACATAAGAAAACATTTGAGGACTCTGGTGTATACTCGAATGAGTTCAGAAGGATGAGGGGGAATCGAATTGAATCTTACAGAATACCGAATGGCCTGGAAAGAGTAGATGTTGGGAAAATGTTTTCATTGGCAGCAGAGACTAGGACCAGAGGACATAGCCTTACAGTAAAGGGAAGACCTTTTAGAACAGAGATAAGGAGGAACTTCTTGGAGAAACCTAGTGGTGAATCCATGGAATTCATTGCCAAGAAGGCTGTGGATGCCACGTCATTGAGTATATTTAACACTGAGATATAGGTTCTTGAGTATCAAGGGGATCAAGGGTTATGGAAAGAGAGAGTGGGAGAATGCGGTTGAGAATCTTATCAGCCATGATTGAATGGCCTAATTTCTACTTTCATGGTCTTATCTTTTTGCATTGCAAAGACTCCTTTTAATTTGGGACACAGCAAAAATGGGCTGCACGATGTGTCGATCCAGGTCGTCTTTCGTGGTATGGCCTCCTGTGGTGGTCAACTAAAATTAGGTCGACAATCCTCTCCACCATGCCACCCGCCAACATCTCCAGTCGCTGTCCATAAAATGGGGAGCAAGTTCTCTCATTCCTCTATGCGATCTGCTCACTAATAACAGTCAAGTCCAACGGTTTGAGTTTTATTCCTGGCTTACAGTGTCTAAAGTAGTGTGAGGGCTTTAAATATGGTATCCAGGCAACTCCAACAATGGTGAGTAATTCCACTTCTCCAGCTGCACAAACCCCCACAAAAGATGGCCAACAGCCTGGTTATAAAATTACGTATTACTGATGGGGATCTGGGGTGTATTGTTGAACTGTGACGCCTAGGGTTCAGGTACATAGTTCCTTGAATGTGGCATCACAATTAGACAAAGTGGTGAAGAAGGCGTTTTGTACGCTTGCCTTCATTGATCAGAGTATTCTGTATAGGAATTAGGGCATCACATTGCAGCTGCACAGGACACTGGTGAGGCCATTTTTGGAATACTGGTACAATTTTGGGCACCCTGCTATATGAAGGATATTATTAATTGGAAAGGTGCAGAAAAGATTTACAAGGATGTTACCAGGACTGGTGGGTTTGAGTTACAAGGAGAGGCTGGAACCTTTTTCTCCCTTGGAGAAGAGAGGTTGAGGGTATCTTTAGAGAGGTTTATAAAGTCATGAGAGGCATAGATAAGGTAAATAGCAAAGGTTTTTTTTCCCCACAGGGGAGTTCAAAACTAGAGCGCATGGTTGGAGGGGGAAGATTTAAAAGGGATCTGAGGGGCAATGTGTTCACACAGAAGGTGGTGCATACATTGAATGAACTGCCAGAGGAAGTGATTGATGCAGGTACATATACAATATTTAAAAAAACATTTGGACAACTACATGAATAGCAAAGGTTTAAAAGAATATAGGTCAAATGCAGGCAAATGGGACTATATAGTTTGTGAAACTTAATTGACATGGACAAGATGGACTGAAGGGTCTATTTCCATGCTGGATGACTCTATGACTTGAAGAGCAGAAGATTGCATGAGCAAAGTTGATGTAGCTTATGATCTAGCCTGATGGAACTCATTCAACAAAAATACTAAACACAATCCAAAAATTCTGCCGGAATAATTTCCACTCCATGTTGCATTTATCATAGATATCAATGCAATGCATCTTCAACAGCCTGTAGTTGTAAATGCAATAAAAGATTTAAAGTAGGAAGACGTCTATTTAAAAAGTCTATTGTTGATAGCTGTAAATAATTCTATGTAATCACAAAAATTGACAAAACTGCAAATCATCAAAATAAATAATCAAATTGTTCCATGTTGTAGTAATCATTTTACTGCACTGAAATTCAAAATTTTATTTTGATGTTAATACAGAATGAAAAGCATCTTCATTCAAATCATAATTCAATTAAAATATCTATTTCTGGCATTTATAATTGCACAATCCAACATTCCCCATGTGTAATCATATCACATTCATACTAATGGGTGACTTGCGAGAAAATAAATTATGAAATTATATTTATCTTCCAGAAAAAACAGCACACAAAATATTGATTTTTTATCTGAAAGCTATTCACAACTGAAGCAGCACAGGTTGATTTCATAATTACTTTCAAACAGGATCATGGTTAACTTACTGCCATCAAAATATTTAGAAACGCAATTTATGCAATCAATTTATTCAGCAACAGATTTAAATAACTGAACTAAATTTGGGAACTGAGTAGTCATGGGTCACGATACTTAAGAATTACAGGCAAAAAGGAAAAGAAAGTAGTATAGTGCTTTCATTATGTGATGAAATCGGGACATTAAAGAGAGATCTTGGATCATAGCTTGCCTTTACTGGTTAGCGCATTGAGTATAGGAATTGGGAGGTCATGTTGCAGCTGTACAGACAATTGGTTAGGCCACTGTTAGAATACTGCCTGCAATTCTGGGTCTCCCTCCTATCAGAAGGATGTTGTGAAACTTGAAAGGGTTCAGAAAAGATCTAGAAGGATGTTGCCAGGGTTGAAAGGTTTGAGCTTACGGGGAGACACTAAGTAGGCCAGAGCTATTTTTCCTGGAGCAGAGGTTGACCTTAGAGATTATAAAATCATGAGAAGCATGGATATGATAAATAGATAAGGTCTTTAGCCTGGGGTGGAGGAGTCCAAAACCAGAAGGCACAGGTTTAAGGTGAGAGGGAAAAGATTTAAAGAGACCTAATGGCAACTTCTTTTACACACATGGTGGTGTGTGTATGGAATGGAATGAGTTGCCAGAAGTGGTAGAGGCTAGTACAATTACAACATTTAAAAGGAATCTGGATGGGTTTACGAATAGGTTGGGTTTGGGCTAAATGCTGGAAAATAGGACAAGATTTATTTAGGATATCTGGTTGGCATGAATGAATTGGACCAAAAGGGTCTGTTTCCCTGCTGTGTATTTTTTTTGACTCTAAAGGATCAAGATGTAGAATCTGTTTGGGTGAAATTGAGTGACTGCAAAGGACAGCAAAAAAATTGGTGGGAAATGTTTTATAGGTCACCAAACAATAATCGTGTTTGGGCATAGTATGAATTAAGAAATTAGGGATGTATGTAAATGTAGATAATACATAATGGGAGGCTTCAACTTATTTATGGACTGAATAAATATTCTGCAATGTGGTGGGGGATAAATTCCTGGAGTATGTTTGAGACGGATTTCTGGAACAGTATGTTCAATAATCAACTACGGAATCAGGCTAATTTAGCCTGAGTAATAAGTAATCAGAACTTGAGAAGGCACTAACTATAAAATGAATTTCATCTCAAGTTTGAATGTGATATGGTTTATTTTGAAACTAGGGTCTTAAATCTGAATGAGAGAACTTGATGGAATAGGGGTAAGTCGGCAATGGCAGAGTTAAAAAAACAAAGATTTGACAATAGACTGGCCATCAGTAGTATTTAAGGAAAAAAACCCAGCAAGAAACAAAGGAAGCTATAAAAGTCCCTTTAGTTACATGGAAAGGAGTAAATCTGCAGGCCAAATGTAAGTCCATTACAGTTGGAGGCAGAATTTACAATGGAGAACAGAGAAACAGAGGAGAAGCTATGGTTACTTAGGGTGTGTTCACAGAGGAAGATACCCAAAATCTCCTACAGTTACAAGCCAAACCTAGTCAGAAAAAAAAAAGCAGAAAGACATAACATTTCCTAAATGCTGAGGGCATTGGAAGTCTGGCGCTCAAACGGGTGTCCTTGATCACGAGTTGCTAAATACTAGCACGCTGATGCACCAAGATAAGGAAGGCAAATGGCATGGATTTGAGTACAAAAATAAAGATGTCTTGCTCCAGTTCTGTAGAACATTGGGGAGACCACACCAGGCACACTATGCAGAGCTCTAGTAAATAGATGCTCACCGCTAATCCCGGAGACTAATCCCTGGGATGGTGGGCCTGCCTTGAGGACAGACTGAGAAAACTGGGCCTGTATTCTCTACAGTTTGAAGACCGAGAGATGGCCTATTTGAAACTTACAATATCTTTAGAGAGCCTGACTAGCTGGATGTAGATCGGGCGTAACCCCTGGCTGGCCAGTCTAGATCTATAGGATGTCATCTCAAAATAAATGGTAAGCCATTTAAGACTGAGATGAGGAAGAATTACTTCACTCAGATGGTGGTGAACACCTGGAGTTTTCTACTTCAGAGCGATGTGGAACTCAATCACTAAGCATGTTCAAAGCATGAATTGCTAGACTGCTGATGACATCAGGGAATATGAAGATAGTTTGTGGAAAGTGGCATTGAGTTAGATGATTAACTATTCTCTATTTGAATAGCAGAATAACCTCACAGGGCTGAATGCCCTATTCATGTTCTTATGAACCAGACAGTATAGAAGTTAATTTGGCAATTATGTAGCTAACTTAGTGTTGTAATGCATGCACAGGATCACATTACAGGGCTCCAGCAACAGATAATGGTAGTGAACGGTGACAGGTTAGTTAAATCACTGATAGATGAGCTAATACTAAAGGCAATGGTGTTGTACTGTGATGGTGATAGTGTAATGTAGTGAACCAGTGAGGCAGAAGATGATTAGGTTAGGAAGACAAAGGAAGCCAGTATGATTGGGTTTGCTAATGCTATCAGATAAACTGCAGAGAAACAAAGGTCTTGTGGGCAGATAGGGAAGACATTGTCTGGCTGTCACAGCTTTGATTTTGCAAGATTAAAGTGTAATTTTGTGAAGGATTTCCTGCATCTCCTGGTAATTTTTTTTTTTACAGAATATTGAATGATTCTTCCACAACAACAGTTATCTTCATGAGAAAGAGGGAAAAAGGTATATTTGTGAAAAGTTGATGCTTATACTATTTGAATTTGTGGGGACTTCTCTAATTTGTTTCCTGTCACTAATAAGTTGTACATCATTGATGCCTGTTTAATGCATCACAAAAATATACTTCACTATGGATGCAGAACTGATGACATATATCATTCTAGTTAAAACACCAGCATTTGAACCCCTAACATAAAATTAGAGTTTCCTTATTGTCTTGATCTCTAAGTACATAGTTTAAGATAAACTTCTGATTAAGATAAAGGTGCCAGGGTAAGTTGAGAAGCAAATCTTTTATATAGGACCTTTGTCTGAATAGGCACAGTCAGCAAAAGCACGCCAATTATGCTGAACTGTTTTAATACATTGGGAAGGGCTCTGCTATTATGACTATTTTTGGGCACCACTCATTAAGGAGAATGTCAAGGCCTAAGAGAACTTGCAGAATACCAATAGGGTTGAAAGGCTTCAGTTATAAGGAAAAAGCAGAGCAAACAGGATTGTTCTCCTTCTAGCTGAGAAAGTTAAGAGGACATGTGAAACAGGTGGCTAAAATCATGAAAATCTTGATCATGTAAATAAAAGAAACCATTTCCAAAGGTAGATGGGTTAGCAACCAAAAGATAGAGATTTAAGCTAACTGCCAAAAATATCAAAATGATTTGGATGAGAATACAGGAGGCATGGTTAGTAAGTCAGCAGATAACACCAAGATTGGTGGTATAGTGGACAGTGAAGAAGGTTATCTAAGATTACAAAGAGATCTTGATCAATGGGCTGAAGAGTGGCAGATGGAATTTAATTTGGATAAATGTGAGGCATTATATTTTGGTAAAACAAACAAAGACAAGACTTATACAATTGAAGATAGGGCCTTGGAATGTGTTATAGAGATTCAGGTCCATAATTCTTTGAAGGTTGTATCACATAGCAATAGGGTGGTTAAGACAGCATTTGGCACACTTGCCTTCATTGCTCAGCGCTTAACGTAACATTCCAATTTATATACTTAGAGGTTGTAGAGGATTCTTCAGGAGTAGTGTCCCCTGTTCTGGTTTCCCTGTTCCAGGAAGGATATTATTAAGCTGGAGAGAGTTCAGAGGAGGTTTACCAGGATGTTGTCAGGACTGGAGGGCTTAAGTTATAAAGGAGAGGCTGAATAGGCTGTGCCGTTTTCAGTGAAGCATACGAGGTTGAGGGGTGTCCTTTGTTAAATCATTCGTATAGACCAATTGTAGGTGTTTTTAAAATGGGGGATTTCAAGACTAGAGGACATATTTTTAAGGCAAAAGGAGAAAGATTTAAAAAAGACATGAGGGGCAATTTTATTTTTTTATAACACAGACAATGTGTGGACTGAACATGGAAAGGAAGTGGTGGATGCAGGTACAGTTATAACATTTAAAAGTGATCTGGATAAGTACATGAATAGGAAATGTTTGGAGAGATAGGGGCCAAATGCAGGCAGGTGGGATTAGTTTGTTTCTGTGTTGTGTGACTTTATAACAGTGATAACATTTTTTTTTAAAACATGATTGTTTGTAGTGATTTGATATCTTGTCTTTCTAAAACGCTGCGAAATTGAATTTCACAATTGCTTTCAAACAGAAATGCTGCATCTGGGCAAAAAGAAGATTAGTGGGATTACTTAAATAATTCTTTCAAAGAATCTACACAGTCACAATGGGTTGAAGTGCAGCCTTCTTCTGTGCTGTATGGAATCTAGGATTCTCAAAGACAAAATGACAGATTTCACTCAGGAAACATAATATAAAGCAGAAGAACAATCACCCAATAGACAAGTAGTTTTAGGATTATTTCTTCTGATCAAGAGAAGACATGATTGATAAAGTCTCTTGATACTGATATACAAAAAAAAAGAAAAAAAAAGAAAAAAAAAAAGGATATTCTCTCCTCCTCACAGTTTGGATTGAGTGACAGCAACTGGGTGGTGAGACACAAGGTGCTCTTCTAGAAATACAAGGATCTTTTTCCAGGAATCCTCTTGAGCATCCGAGTGAGGTTTAGCTTCTCCTCCCCACAAAACAGTCACTAGAAGTGTAAAATGAGGAATATTAGTTAGTAGATTTTGGGAGGTTAGATCTGTAGTATGATTGGGAGGTGAATAACTAAATAAATTCTCACAACTACCACTTATGTTATTTTTCTTAGATCCTTATTGTAGAAAGACCTGCAATTTGGATCCTAGATGGGATTATTGCAAAACAGAAAGTAAATGTTTTTAGAATTTCCATATTATCTTTCAGTACAGAGACTGAGATATATTTCCAGATTTGTTTCAGAAAGCTGTTTTGCTTTGAGGCACTGAATAATAATGGCTTCTATAGCAAGCAGGACAAATGGATCCTCTCCGAAGTCTTTAGTTAATTAACAGTCCTGCACTTCCAATTTGCTTCTACAGCAAGCAAGCCCAAAACATGTGGTAGTTTGGATGTATGCACACAATTATATTTTAAGATAAAGTAAATTCAGAGGAAGTAACTTTTGCACACATTAGAGACCTTCAGAAAATTGTTCTAAGTTCATCAAAGACTCTTCAATTGGGAGGGCACAGATCATTGCTGAAAATGTGTTGCTGGAAAAGCGCAGGAGGTCAGGCATCATCCAAGGAGCAGGAGAATCGACGTTTCTGGCACAAGCCCAAATTCCTGAAGAAGGGCTCATACCCGAAACGTCGATTCTCCTGCTCCTTGGATGCAGCCTGACCTGCTGCGCTTTTCCAGCAACACATTTTCAGCTCTGATCTCCAGCAACTGCAGTCCTCACTTTCTCCACATCCTGGAATATAAGGAACTGGAATATGAAAATGTTTGAAAATTCTGGGAATAAGGATTGGTTACATGTGATTTCTGGGAGTTGTGTTCAATAGTAATTGCTAAAAGTTCACAGTTAGATGTGTGTTGTGGTTCACAAAGTGTTTCCAAAGTCAACTGACATTTGGAAAAAATGCAAGCAAAAACTTTGAAGGCAGACAAGGGGTAGTTTTAAGGCCTGTTATTGCTGGACAGAGTTTATTGAACTAGGCAGAGTTGATAGAGTCTTGTTTGTTCTGGATTACATTAATAAAAAGAAACAAATTGATCATTTTGCTGATTAAATTAAAAAATTTATACTTTCAGTACAGCTCATGGACTTGATTTCCCCCTTGGTTGAATTGTAACAATGCTAATTGTGCATACAATGTAAATTTATATTTAATTGCAGAAGGGAATAGAAAGCTCAATTAATTTGCCAAAACAAAACTGGATGGATTCGAGGGAAATAAAGTTTTAGGGCTTCACAGATAAGATAGGATAACGAAACTAAATGAAATGAATTGCTTAAACAGAGAATTAGCATGGACTTGAGAATCAAATGGCCTCCTGTATCATAACAGTACCATTTCATAATGTGCAGAATATTATCTTAGGGTCTAACAAATGGGGGCAACACCATCTAAAATTATTTGAGTTATTGAACTGTTTGGAATATAAAGTGGTGCATCAGTGGCCAGTGTGTTACTTCTATTTTTGGTGCAGGCTTACCCGCTTTGTCTGAAGAAGGCACCTTAAACTTAGATTTTCTGAAGTGGGGGCTATATGGAGGCTCAATCAGATGTCCAGTCTGAGGGTATGCCAGTGTTGTGAGTAAGTGTTCCTTTCCTGCAGCTTTCAGCACCTTCTGGATCTGAATTGGAAAACGTACATTTGTAATACTCTGTATTCACCATTAAAATCACAACACAAACCAATTAATTAACTGTGAAAAAAAGAATACCACCCATCTACCTCCACAGCCGATTCAGGTGCAGGCCAGTTCTGATCATCTTCTCCAAAAATAAGCATCATGGGGCATTTGATTTTATCAACCTGTTTATGAGTGAAGAGTTAACAGTATATTCATGAGAATGAATTGCTGGAATAAGATCTTAGAGGTGTAAAAAAAAAATACACAATTCTTTCACGTAACTGAGAAGTAGGACGGCTGCCAGGTAATACCTTGGAAGCTACCTTATCTCAGAAATTTCTCTACATTTGTTTCCCTTAAAAATATTTTCAAATTTGTTTAAGCATGGATCTTTAAACATTAATTTGTGCAACAAATGCCATTAAAACTTGTGTTCCAGTAGATAAAATTCACTTTAAATTTTGATTCTTCAAATATGTATGCAACGGAGCTCTACAAATCAAAATTATGATTTGATTTTAGTTCATAATAGACAGGTAGCCAATTTACAAATTTGAAACAATCAACCTATGCAGATGAGGTTTCTGGAAGAAATGTTTTACTTTGTTAAATGCCTGCTAGAAGTTGATGAAGAAGACCAGAAGTCTATCTTTAATCAGTTTTAAATTATTTATTCCCAAGTGAAACATTACAAATGGACAGTTCTTAAATCTACACTCCAACAATGATATTTTTAGATTTAAAGAAAAAAAAAATTAACATGTCTGGATGGGCCATGACACACCTCAAAAGGGATCCTGAGCTGGGATATGAATTTGGATTGAAGATCTAGACCCCTCTTAAGGGGCCTTTTGTTTCGAAAGTGGTCAAAACAATCATTGGAATGCGGTCTGTATAAAGCAAGGTTATCAGTTTATTAAATTAAGGCAACTTGATGCAATTCTGTCCAGCAACACAGAGGTTAAAGCTTCTGTGCTCCGTGGTGAAACTGCACAAGTACATTCGAAAATTATTTATATGGCTTATAAGAGGCAGCACAGCCTTAATTTCAAGAAAAGACCAATCAAATGTAATAAGGTGACAAGATTTACAACAGGTTAATCCAATGATATTTCCTGCAAAAGGGTTCTTAATTACAAGGAAAGTCCAGATCAACTGTAATAAGGTGACATGATTTACAGCAGGCTAATCCAATGATATTTCCTGAGAAACAGATTGTTTAACACACAAAATCATCCCATACTTGCTAGATCAAGATTAGTTCAAATACCAGATCAGATGATTTGGTCTTATGATTCATATTATAAAAACTCCATTGTTTTCTCTTATCTCAACCATCTCAGCAAAGCATCAGTTCAAGTTCACAGTGTCAAAGAAAATTCTAAAGCAATTTTGTTATGTGATTTTAAATTGAAAAGCCATTTTGTGGTTAATAAAATCTACATATAATTGTTGCTTCTGACATCAACCTAAATTCAAAATTTTAGATCCTCAAACATCTGGTCTAGAGATAGGGACAACACTACGGTGACAAAACTTATTGTTTCTTTATATTTTTGACAAATTGTTTGGACATGATATAACTGACTTTCATGTCCATCATATCAAATGTCAAAAAAAAATCATCTAATTGGTGTCATTCACCTGCATATCTTAACCTTATTTTTAAAATACACTGTTCATTGTATAAATTCTAATATAGCATACGCTTCTTTCCTGCGTTTATAACTTGACAAATTTCCATAAACATATTAAAGATTCTTATTAGACAAAATCTACGTCTGTATATTCAACATATAAGGCAACACATTCTTTCAAAGGATAATTAGTCATAAACAACAAATGCCAGTGATACTGATATCCTCTGAATGAATAAACAACTGTAATCTGGCAATGAATTTCAAAAATCTCAATATTCACTGGCAAGATGTAGGAGCAGAAGTTAGCCAATCTGCCATTGGACTAGTTGGCGAATCCTCAACTCACTTTCCTAGCTTTTCCCCACAACCCTTGATTCCCTTATTGATATAAGATTATTCAAGGCTGAGATAGATATTTTAAAGACCTAGCAGCAACAACTCTCTGTAGTAAAGATTCATTGCTCCCTGACAGAAGAAATGTCTCATCTCTATTCTAAAAAGGTGACCCTCTACTCAGATTATTCCCTCTGGTCCTAGACTCTCCCAGAAGTAAACAATCTCTACCCACCTACTCTATTACACCTCCTAAGAATCTTGCATGTTTAAATAAGGTCACCTTTCATACTTCTAAACTCCACTAAGTATATGTCCAACTTACTGAACCACTCCCCATCAGACAATCCTACTACACCTAGAATAAACCTAGTGACTTTTCTAAGGACTCCCTCCAATTGTCATTCAGCTTTCCCCTTTAGCTAATGAAGGATGTATGTTGAGAGTGGGACTTGAATCTACACCTCTAGAAAGGGACCAGAATCAGCAAGGCTTCAGCAAGACGTGGAACGACACACTTTGAATCTGACCTTAGACCTTTATCATCTTAACAAAAGGTGTGCAATGAGGACAACCTCTCTCAAATGTCAGCAAAACCAAAGAACTGATCCTTGAAAGAAAGGAGGCAAACATGCCTTCGCCTATATCAACGAAGCTGAGGTTGAGAGGGTGGAGAGCATCAAGTTCCAAGGATCGATGATAAATGACAACCTGTTCTGGATTCCCATGCAGATGGAATAGTCAAAAAGGCACAACAAAGCCTGTTCTTCCTCAGGAAATTTGCAAAGTTCACAAGGATCTTCAACATTTACAGATGCACCATTGAAAGCATACTGTCCAGGTGTGTAACAGCCTGGTATGGCAAATGCTTTGCCCAGGAATGTAAGAAACTACAGAAGGTTGTGTGCACATCCCAGACCATTACGGAAACCAACTTCCCACCCACGGACTCCATTTACACGACCGATTGCTGCAGAAGGGCTGCCAACATCCTCAAAGACCCATTGTACACAAACAATGCTCTCCTACAACCTCTTCCATCAAGAAGATACAGGTACTCGGACGCACATACCACTAGGTTCAGGAACAACCTCTTTATGGCTGTTATTAGACAGATGAATGGACTAACTTCCAATAATGCTGATCTTGCCTAGTGCACGTTCTGTGTGACATAACCTGTATGCCTCTAAGTTTTTTTCACCCTATAATCTGTAAGTACTCCTTGTAAACAAAGCTTTTCACTGTACTTAAGAACACGTGACAGTGAATAAATCAAATGAGATCAAATAATAGCTTGTATTTATACATACCTTTAACATAATAATAAAACAAAAGTCCAAAAGAGAATTGCAAAGAGGTTTTGACATCAAGTCCTAAAAGTAGATTTTTGGACAGATGACCAAAATCTCGTTAAATAGGCAGGTAATGAGATATGGCTTAAAGAAGAATAGAGAGGCATACAATTAAAGAGGCTTTAGGAGGTAATATCAGAGCTTCAAGCCAAGAAAGCTGAAAGGACAGTCAATTATGGAGCAACTAAAGTCTGGGATATTCAAGAATACAGAAACCGTAGGAGATCAGAGATGGGATAGCGCAAGAGCATGGAAGGACTTGAAAGTCAGGAAGGGAAATTTAAACCAATGTTACTGAACCAGAAGCCAATGTAAGTGTATATGCACATGACACAATGATATGACAAGAGAATTGCATGAATTAGAAATGAACATCAGAGCTGTGGATGTCCTCAAGTTTGTGTAGTCTGGAAGAAGGTAAGCCAGCCACAAACACAATGTTACATCCAGACCAGACAATTTCAGCAGATGAGCTTTAATGTGAATGGAGTCACAAAGGTGGACAAAGACGGTCTTTTTATATTATATTTTCTAATCACCTCTGGAGCAGGTGTGACTTATACCTGGGCCTCTTGAATCAGAGAGGGAGGGATAGTATTACGGCACCACAAGTACTCCTCACAAAGCTGATTGGAAGTTCATCTTAATGTCAAATATGGGAGTTATTCCTTATTCTGAATTCATTAATCATTAACATCTTGGGAATCCCAACTGATCAGAAATGCAAAACAGAGGCTGAAAACCACATGGAAAGTAACTCATTTCCCAGCCCAGCAAGATAAAAGTCAACAGCACAATGGAATGCTCTCCATTTGTCTAGAGAGGTGCAACTCCAACAACACTCAAGATGCTCAACAACATGGAATGCAAAGCAACCCACTTGACTGGCATCACATCCACCAGATTAAATACCCAAGTACCTCCTGACCTCTACTCTTCACCACTTATAAGATGCACCAAGGTTCCTTCAACAGCATGTTCCAATACCAGAGTAACAAGGGTAGGGGATACATGGAAGACCATTAGCTACATGAACCTCTGAGTCACACATTATCCTGGTTTGGAACTTTCTTGCTGTTACTTTAAGGAAAGATACTGGCACTGGACTAGCAATTTAGACACCCAGACTAATACTCTAGTGATATGGGTTCAAACTGCATCACAACAGTATCAGTAAATAGCACCTAGAGTTGAATGTTAGTCTCATAATAGTGACCATGAAATCATTGATTATTATGAAAACACAACTGGTTTATTTATAATCTTTAAGGAAATCTGCTGTCCTTAACTGGTCTGGACTACATGTAACTCCAGACCCACAGCAGGGTTACTAACTCCTAACTGCCCTTGAAATGCAAGTCACTCAGTTCAAGGACAATTAGGATGGATAACAAATATAGGCTGTCCCAGTAATATCTACACACTATGAGCGTATTAGGTTCACTGCTACTAGGTCAAAATTCTGGAATTTCCTAAAGCACCCAGGATGTAACCTGCTTCACACATCTTGGAGGTTCAAGAAGATGGTTCACCACCACCTTCTGAGTAACACTGGATAATAAATGCTATGCTTGCTAATGACGCTCCAAAGAATGATTAAAATATCAGAAGTCACACAACATCAGGTTATAGTCCAAAAGGTTTATTTGAAATCACAAGCTTTCGGAGCGTTGCACCTTCATCAGGTTCAAATAAACCTGTGACTTCTAATTTTGTCCAACCCAATTCAATACCACCACCTCCGCATCATGAATAAAGTGTATCTTTAGCACTGTTTTTATTACATTGTTTACAAGCGAGATTAATTGATCAAAACAAAGCCAACACCAAAGTTCTGTCACCAACACCTTTAAATTATCTACTGAAATCATTTCGTAACATGGCGTAGCTGCAAAGTGGCAGGTAAAACATACTGTCACAAAATTTATCAGATGACAAATTAATTACACTGGGATAAGGACGAAGTGTGTGGTCTATCAATGACAGCTTGCACTGTCAGTGGGAACATATCGCATTAACTTGGCAAGTAGGCATAAGTTCCAAATCTAAGCCTTCCTGTTCCATATCCTTGGAAACTCTACTCCTATATCATGTGGATTGAGGTTAGGGCAATTAATATTGCAAAGTTCTTATCTCATGACCCCAGTCTCTTTAGCTGTGAGAAATATGCTTGATCTGACATGCATTTTTAAAAAAAATGTATGTTTGACAATCTGACAGTATTGGAGTACTACAGTGGAGATCACTCGGGTGTTGGCCAGCATACCACCAATCATTGGCTAACATGCTGCTACAATAAATGACAGAAATGTCATTGATAAGACGGAACTTTCACCCATTACAAAACCTTAAAAAGGAGTCTGTTGCTTTCTTGTCCTTTCTGCCAGGCTTTTGCAAGAGATATCACAGCATACCAAGGGAACCATCAATTAATTACAGGGCCATGCATTCTCCAGGTCGACTAAATTTAGCGATATTAGATCTGAAATCCATAAGAAAGTCTCTGATTTATAAAAATGACAGGACCGCAGACAGTTAACAGTGTTAGTGATGTGGGACAAAAACAGAAATTGCTGGAAAAGCTCAGCAGGTCTGGCAGCATCATTTGGAGAGAAATTAGAATTAACGTTCTGGATTTCCTACTGAACTGTATGCATTTTACTATTGCTTTACATAGCAGAAACGTTTACCTGAACCATGCGCTTTGGATCATCTGGGAATGGCAAAGGAATATTTCTCCATATCACACTACCATCTTCTGTGATCTTAATTTTGTTTTCATCCCTAGGTGGGAGGCAAAAATAAAGTCAATGTGGACCGATATTAATGGAGTGCATTAGCTCTTTCTAGATCCACAACTTCACTAGTTGCAACAGAAGTTTAATTACTCTTACAACCAATTATGCTTAGCTTCTTTCTGTTGATTTTCTCCTTGCTAAGGTGGAGAGACCGAGTATTCTGGTGATTCTGAGACTAATGCCGTCAGGAGTTCTCAACTCCTGGCAGGGACACCCATGACAGCAAGATGGAGGGAAGGAACCAGGCAAAGTGTAATCCAAAGCACTAAATGACAATTCAGGCATACAATATTCATGTGAACACCTACAATGATAAATGAAGGCTGCAGCAGTAGGGGGATCTCCTGTTATTGAGGTTTCCTTGCCGCTGGAACTGGATCTGCTTCCGTCTGATGTGCAATAGCATTACCACATTGAAAGATGTCCTGCACAACGCATCTACCTAGAGGCATTAAAATCCTCAACATGAATACAGAGCTCTGCAGTGATTGGCAAGAGGTGACAGAGACGGATTGTGAAAGATTAAGTCCCTAGTTTTGTACCAGTATGTAGGGGGTGGGGTTTGATTCAGTCATTTTTGCTCTTAGAATAATAACTGAAAAACATTTTGGTTGCTCTACATGATTGAGCTGCCCTCTTCACGATCTACTCACCCTATGTGAGGAAGGAGATAGGAAAAGCGCCCTAAAATGGTTTGTTCTGGAAACTACATCCAGCAGGCTCATCTACCTACAGGCGCAAAACCAAAGTCAAACTCCATTTCAGAACTTAGAATGTATAAAGACTAATGGGTAACAAACAAAACAGTTGTGCAGTAAGGACAACCCATAACTCTAACACTTCAACTCTGTGTAAAAGACTTGAAGAGCATGCAAAAGGTAGCTGAGGGAAGAACATGGCAGTTACTCCTTCTTCTGCAGAGGAAAACCTGAGGATCACCCGAAGACATGTGAATTGAATTTACTATCAAGGACAAACACGTCAAACAACTCTAAGCTCCTTGTTGACATCGACTATCAGCTCACGACTTTCCGTCTACAACTTACCAAGAACCAGCAGGTAAAGGTCATGACTGAATATGCTCCACCCTTAGTGCCACAGAGGAGTCCAAAGAAAGACTCTATTCCACCTTGGTCACCTTAGTTACCAATATTCCCAAGGAAGATAAAAATGTCATCCTTGGCACCTCAAATACCAGGGTTGGAAAGGATGCCCAACTCTGGAAAGAACTACAGGTATCCCCTGCTTTTCGAACGTTCACTCTATGCCACTTCACTTTTATGAAAGACCCACATTAGTACCTGCTTTCGCTAACCAAAAGATAATTTTCGCTTTACGAAAAAGCACATGAGCAGTAAGAGTGGCACTGCCAAGTGCCTTCCCCGGGAACTACACTCAGCATCAAGCCACCATAGGTTTAAACTGCGTCTGTGAGCATCTGTGCTTTATGTCTACTTATTTTGTGCATCCATTAGCAAGATGTATCCTAAGGTATCAGAAAAGCCTAAGAGAGCTTGTAAGGGTGTTATACTTAGCGTAAAATTGGACGTAATTAAGCAATTCGACCGTGGGTCAACGAAATAAAGGCATTGTGCGTGTGGTGAACTTGCTTGCGTCCACCATTCATACTATTTACACAAAGAGCGAAAGAATCTCTAAAGCTGCAGAAGTTACTATTGGTTCTGCTAGTAGCAAAGTGGTCTTTTTTAGTTGGCATCAGTAATGGATAAAATGGGAAGTTTATTGTTTGAGTGGATTAATGGGTGTACAAAGCGTGGTGTTCCGTTAAGTTATCTTATACTTAAGGAGAAATCAGTCACTGTTTTTAATAATCTAAAACAGAAAACCACTGGACGATGGTGATGAAAATGTTGTGAAATTGGAATTTAAAGGTAGTCATGGTGGTTTGATCAGTTTGAGGCGAGGGCTGCTTTATATCTTAAAGGTTACTGGAGAGTGTGCTTCAGCTGATAGTGAAGTTGCCAAGAAGTTCCCAGAAGAACTGAAGAAATAATTACAGAAGGTGATTACTCATATAAGCAAGCGTTTAATTGTGACAAAACTGGAATTTATTGGAAAAAAAATACTGCCGAGCAAGACATTTATTTCGACAGAAGAAAAGCAGGCTAAGGGGCAATGCATCGAAGGACAGGTTTACCCTAATGCCTATTACTAATGCCACTGGCGATGCTGTCCTTAGGCCTCTACTAGTATACCATTCAGAAAATCCATGGGCACTTAAAAGGCCTTGATAAGAATACTCTTCCTGTTGTGTTTCATTCACATCCAAGCAGTTGAAATACCCAATCAATTTTTTGAGTACAGTGAATAAATTAGTCCTTTTGTTGAAAAATACTGGCGAGAAAATAATCTTGTTTTTGTCGATAATTGTGCTGCAATACAATAAAACGCATCGCATTTTGTGTAAGTGCCATTGACAGACAGGGCAACTTTGAAGCATCTTTGCAAGAGATCTGGAAAACTACAATGTAAAATTGGGAATCGCCAACCTTGGATAGGCTAACAGTTTCGATGAAAAATGGGCTTTGGAGAAAACTGTATCCCAAAGCGGTGAACGATTTTAAAGGCTTCGAACCAACAACATTAAATATGGCAATGACGACTTTGGCTAAGGAGGCTGGGTTTGTGGAAGTTGACAAAGATGATGTTGAAGAGGTTTGGGCATCCCATGACCAAGAATTGGCAGATGAAGAGCTGATGTAATTGCAAGAGGAAAGGATACAAATCGAAACAAAATGCAATAGCTAATGGACCGAAAATAGTCATCCAGGATCTGAACGTGAAGCACTTGCATGAGATTCATGCTACGAGTGCAGAAAAGTATGACTTTAATTTTGAAAGGACACGTAGATTTAGGGCAGATTTGCACGATGTTTGGAGTGCCTACAAAGAATTATATGACAGAAAACTGCGTGAGGCCTAGCAGTCAAGCATACTGTCATATTTCAAGTCTTCCATATTAGCCACCACAGACGAAGAATCTCAACCTTCAATACAGAGGCAGGCAGACATAGAAGAAAGGGTAGATGTTAGTGACTTGCCTGCCCTTATGGATTCAGATGAAAATGAGATGAGAGGAGATGACCCTCTTCTTCTCTCTCCTACAGCCCAGTATCCCACCACCCCTACCTCCAGAGTTATATGTTAGCATCAGCTTAAGTTTTGTTTGCTATTTGGTATGATTTGGTAGGTTTTTTTGGGGTCTGGGATGCTCAAAAATTTTTCCCATATAAATTAATGGTAATTGCTTCTTCACTTTATACCATTTTGGCTTACAAGAAGATTCATAGGAACGGTCTAATTTCAGGTAGTCGCGGTCACCTGTACCAGAAAGGAAGGAGTTGGGAATTGCAGCTTCAATTGTAACAGGATTCTCCTGCTCACTAAATGTGCAAAACACCAGCTGGTCCCCATTGTTTAGCCAAATAGACAAATTAAAGACTTTTTGGAGGCATCCATGATCAAAGCACTGATATGTGGTCAACTCTGTCATTGTTCATTCCCGAGACCAAAAGGGTGCCCTCATTACCAAAGCCATGATCAGTACACATGATATTTGGGCAGACCACCAGCTCATCCATTCCTCAATGTCCATTAAATGCCAGCAAAATTGACTGAAGATGAAAGAACAGTTCAGAAAGAACATTAAGTTGCTTCAAAAGCCAAGCAGATTAGCAATCCTCCAACAATGCCTTCACCAAAATCTCCAGAGTTCTTTTTAACAGAGTTAAGGAAATCCGGAAACAGCTGGAGACAGCCAACATCTCATGCTGTGAAGACAGACCAGGAAGCACCAAGCATGGTTTGATGAGAAAGATATAATCATCCAAGACCTCACTGACATGAGGAAGAAATCTTTCTAGGCCTGGTGAAATAGCAACATCAGTGAGGAAAACAGCACAATTCATCAAACAGTAAAAGGTGGAGTTCAAAAAAAAAAGAGGGGAATCAAGAACCAATGGTGGACTGTGAAAGCTAAGGTACTGCAACTCCTTACAGACACGTACAACACCCAGGGATTCTGCTGTGCCTCCAAGGAAACATTGATCCAGCACCCTTGGCCTCAAACTAGAGCACAGTAAGGTTGGAACCCTTTTGACAGACAGAGAATTATCAGCCTCCAATGGAGAAAACACTTCAAAAAGAACACCTAAACCACAATACAATTGTCATCGAGGTTGTGTTTGATGAAATTCCCAAGTTCCCATCAAAAGTGATCTTGCATTCTCATCCAGTATGGCTGAAGTTGAAGCAGCTATTAAACACATGGAAAATGGAGCAGGAGTAGATGAGATTCCAGCAGAGATTTTCAAACTTGGAGAAAAAGAGCTATTCCCAACTGTTCCTGAAAATCTAAGACAAAGAGGAACCCAGCTGATCTCAGTGATGTTTGCAATCTCAGCTATCTTCAAGAAAGCAAATAAAGTGGACTGTCAGAACTACTAATGAATCTCCCCACTCTCTTTTGCCAGGAAGATCATTGCCTGAATTCTCAATAGGCACCTTCTCCTAGGAAGGAGATCTTCCTGAAAGCCAATGCTGCTTTTGACCAAATCATGCAACTATGGACTTGATTTTCATTGCTCAGCAATTCCAAGAGAAAGGCTTGGAGCCACACCAACCACGTGGCTTTCATCGATCTAACCAAAGCTTTTGACTCAGTCAGTTGGGAAGTGCTATGGAAGACCCTGTCAAAGGCCAGCTGTCCAGTGAAATTCATAAACATCCTCCATCTCGTCCATGACGTGATGCTGTCAGTAGAGTAGTCTTCACCAAAAAAGGGTGCCCTCATTACCAAAGCCATAGTCAGAAGCATTGAGGGCAAGTCAGGAATCAAGCAGGGTTGTGTGATTACCCCCATCTTTTTCTCCATCTTCATATCTTCAAGAACAAGCTTTCTTAATGTGGACATTGTCCACATGATGCATGGAAAACCTTTCAACCGCAACCCCAAGTTGAAATCCAAGAAGAGAACAGCTGAAATAGTGCCTTAGCTCTTGCACTGGACCATCAGCAGAATTGTATTCAACCGCTAGCTACAATTTCAGAGATTTTTCAAGTAGGTAGGAAAAGATTCATTGAATAGCTTCTTGTATGCTCTCTGTAGGGTATAACCCCAAGTGAGCTCCAATTAATTTCCAAACAAAATAGAAACTCTTAACAGCCAAAAGTCAAGGCATGAGAATTTTGGCCAACAAAACCAGCAGTTAGCTTAGGGCACATGACTATCAAATCCAGCAGATAACAGAACAGGTATCTTACGACTTTTCAAATGAGTCAGAAAGGTTTTCAGAACCTTTAGTCAAAAGCCTCGTTAAAAAGTCTTCCATAACAAAAGAAAGTCAATAGAATAGATTTTCTGTCAAGTTCATGAGCTAACCCAATTTTTTGATTTATTATCAATTCCACAATAGTGGAGGAAATATTTACAGCCTTTTTAACAAAACTTTCATTCACTTAAATTGTAATCAGCAATTGCACCACCCTTACATTAAATGTACAGCAACCCATGAAAAGAAAACTTACTTGTTCCCACGTGAAAAACAGCAGATATACATAGCATGAAATACCACAAAATTACAACAACTTACTTGTGAAAATCAGGAAATATGACCGGTTGTCCTTCCAGAAGACCTTTATAATGGCTTCCACTAATGCAGACTAAGCACTTTGGCTAAGGAAAAAAAAGACAGATCGTTCTTAAAAGCTCAATCTACTGCATTAGTGGAGTGAAAAAAAACTTGGTGGTAGTGGTAAAATTAAATTGATGGATATGAAGCTAGGTAACAGAATACCAATGTTTTGCAAATAATCCATTACAAAGACCAAAACACTTTGCATATGACACAAAAACAAAACACACACCAGCTCGGAAATTTACTCAGATCGCCCACCAAGTTTAGCTTTTTCCTGCACAAATGAAAGACTTGCTGAATACACCTCCACTACAAAACAGTATTCCATGGTTCTCAAGTTAGTTTGAAGCTACAAGTAAATAAATACTGTGATGGAGCATTTATGGGTAATCAATTGTCATTTTGACTTGCTACTGTAATTTTTCTTTCACAAGCTTCCTTTAGTAATCAGATGTCTCAAAAAATATATCTTTCAGTTACTCTGTAGGTACTGAATTATTACAGACAACATACAATGGGTAGATCCAAATCCAGTTAAGATCTCAAAGTAGTATTATTTTAAAAACTCATCTCTAATCGTTCAGAGGGTAGCTGAGAGTCAACTACATTGGAGTCACATTAAGATGACAGACTTCTTTCCCAAAAGAACATTAGTGAACCGAATGGGTTTTTGCAAAAATTGGCAGAAGTTACAGGGTTGCCATTAGACAAGCCTTTTATTCCAGATATTTTTCTGATTGATTTCAAGTTTCACGTTCTGCCACGACATATCTTGAATCCATGCTTCCAGAACATCAACCTGCTGTTCTGGATTACTAGTCGAGTGATGATACCACTATGCCACCACCTCACCAAGATAAATGAGGCAGATATAGTATTGTATTCTTCTATCAAGCCATATTTATATAAGAAATGTCATATTCTTCAATTAAATATGTTGCACAGCTGGTCAACTTACATGAATATTTGGGATCTCCGTTGCCATTAGGAGTGCAAGTGTGAATCCAAGTGAGAGTCCCAAAATGGCAACATTGTCTTTTGAAACCTTTGCATGGTTATTAAGAATGTTGAAGGCCTCCTGTGAATCAGTAAGTACAATGCTATATAACCTTTGTGATTTAACAGAAGCATTAATATGAATCTGACAATAGTAAACACAAACACTTAAACTGCCTTTTCAGCATTCCCAAACATCTGTTAGCCTGAGCCTAAGCCCCACTTGGTCCCATTTCCTGGGTCAGGATCATTTACAGATATTTTCTACTGAATTTTTAGAGATATTACAACACACCTCTGGAGCATTTGGGTCTTGACATCAAGCCTGGTTTACAGGCAGGGTCATTACCACTGCAATACAAGAGTGCTTTCAGGGTCATCTACATGGTGAGGCACTTGGGTCTTTCAAAGCACCACTTGAATGCTTACCTAGAGCATTCAAAGAAAGGGAAATATTGTAGTGCCTCCCTGACATTTTCTTTTTACAAATAGTCCAACATTTACAATGTGACAATTACTTAGATATTTGGAGAGCAAATTGATCAAACAATTATCATCCATCTATACACTCCCAAATCTGATACATTACAAACAACAGGAAATAGAATACAAGAGCACTGTTATTTGCGTTCCACTCTAATAGACAGTTAATGTGTTGGCAGCTGTGGTGTATAGCCACAGACCTATAACAGAAAGGACCTGAAAGTAGACTTTTCCTTGCTTTCCCAACTTTAGGCATTACCACAGAGGAATATCAAGGTACAAAGTCGCAAACTTGAGAACAGTGAAAATAAATTAGATGTAGCAAAAGAAATCATCTCAAACTGTTAACATTACAAACTAAGCAATTCCAAATTCTAGTTATCAAGAATTATGTGCTGCTCCCTGATAATACTAACATGCCCCCAAACACATACAACTCATTATAGCTGCACGTAGTTAAAATGGGACAGTCAATATACCTTGTACCACCTTCAGTACAGATACATACACCCATTTAAAGTGCATTTTAATGGTGCTTTCATTCTAACAGTTTTAAAAACCTCCATTTTCACTTTAGCAGTTATTGTGTATGCTCAATCTTTTAAAAATAAATCGATACTTTGCTGCTTCCCCACCTGCCCACCTCTCCTGTTTGCCACCACTGTCCCAAATCTCCTATTTACCATGTCCTAATCTGACCCTACCACCAGTCATTGATCTTTGCCAA
>NW_027311600.1:20000-22901 GCF_047496795.1 Chiloscyllium punctatum | reverse complement strand
GAATCTCTCCTACCCCAATCCCCCCTCGAATCTCTCCTCTCCCCAAACCCGCCACCGAATGTCTCCTCCCCCCAATCCCCCCCCCGAATGTCTCCTCCTCCAATCCCCCCCGAATGTCCTCCTCCTCCAATCCACTCCGAATCTCTCCTCCCCCAAATCTCTCCTCCCTCAATTCCCCCCCCTCGAATCTCTCCTCTCCCACTCCTGCTCCCCCAAATCACTCCTCCCCCAATCCCCCGCCCCAAATCTATCCTCCACCAATCCCACCTGAATCTCTCCTCCCCCAATCCCCCCCACTGAATCTCTCCTCCCCAAATCCCCCCCCCGAATCTCTCCTCCCACAATCCCCCCGCCGAATCTCTCCTCCTCCGAATCTCACCACCCCCGTACCTCTCCTCCCCCGAATCTCTCCTCCCCCCCCCCCAATCTCTCCTCACCCCCAATCCCCCTCCGAATCTCTCCCTCCCCCAAACCCCCCACGAATCTCTCCTCCCCCAATCCACCCCCCCGAATCCTCTCTTCCCCCAATCCCCCCTCCGAATCTCTCCTCCCCCAAACCCCCCACGAATCTCTCCTCCCCCAATCCACCCCCCGATCTCTCTTCCCCCAATCCCCCCCCCGAATCTCTCCTGCCTGAAATCTCTCCTCCCCCAATCCCCCCCACCAGAATCTCTCCTCCCCCAATCCCCCCACGAATCTCTCCTCCCCCAATCCACCCCCCCGAATCTCTCCTCCCCGAATCTCTCCTCCTCCGAATCCCCCCCCGGAATCTCTCCTCCCCCAATCTCCCCCTCCGAATCTCTCCTCCCCCAATCCCCCCCTCCCCCCAATCCCCCCCCCGAATCACTCCTCCCCCCAACCCCCCCTTCGAATCTCTCCTCCCCCAATCCCCCCCCAAATCTCTCCTCCCTCACACACACACACACACACATACATACACACACACACATACACACACACTTCTCCAAACCCCCCCCCAAATCTCTCCTCCCCCAATCACCCCCTTCCCAAAATCCCCCCTGAATCTCTCCTGCCTTAAATGTCTCCTCCCCCCAATCCCCCCCCACCAGAATCTCTCCTCCCCCAATCCCCCCACGAATCTATCCTCCCCCAATCCAACCCCCCGAATCTCTCTTCCCCAATCCCCTCCCGAATCTCTCCTCCACCGAATCCCTCCTGAATCTCTCCTCCCCCAATCCCCCTCTGAATCTCTCCTCCCCCAATTCCCCCACCAAATCTCTCCTCCCCCGATCCCCCCCTCCGAATCTCTTCTCCCCCAATCCCCCCTCCGAATCCCTCCTTCCCCAATCCCCCCTCTGAATCTCTCCTCCCCCAATCCCCCCTCCCCCAATCCCCCCCGAATCTCTCCTCCCCCCAATCCCCCCCCTCGAATCTCTCCTCCCCCCAATCCCCCCCCAAATCTCTCCTCCCTCACACACACACACACACACACACATACATACACACACACATATACACACACACTTCTCCAAACCCCCCCCAAATCTCTCCTCCCCCAATCACCCCCTTCCCCAATCACCCCCGAATCTCTCCTCCCCCACTCCCCCCCAAACCCCCACTTCCCCCCTTACAAATCTCTCCTCCCCAAATCTCTCCTCTCCGAATCTCTCCTCCCCGAATCCCCTCCCGAATCTCTCCTCTCCCACATTTCTCCTCCCTGAATCCCCTCCCGAATCTCTCCTCCCCCAAATCTCTCCTCCCCAATCCCCCCCCGAATCTCTCCTCCCCCCATTCCCCCCGAATCTCTCCTCCTCCATTCCCCCGAATCTCACCTCCCCCAATCCCCCCCGAATCTCTCCTCGCCCAATCCCCCTCCAAATCTCTCCTCCCCCAATCCCCCCCCGAATCTCTCCGCCCCCAATCCCCCTCTGAATCTCTCCTCCCCCAAATCCCCCTCCAAATCTCTCCTCCCCCGATCCCCCCTCCGAATCTCTTCTCCCCCAATCCCCCCTCCGAATCCCTCCTTCCCCAATCCCCCCTCCGAATCTCTCCTACCCCAATCCCCCCTCCCGCAACCCCCCCCAAATCTCTCCTCCCTCACACACACACACACATACATACACACATACATACACACACACATACACACAAACTTCTCCAAACTCCCCCCAAATCTCTCCTCCCCCGATCACCCCAATCCCCCCCGAATCTCTCCTCCCCCACTCCCCCCCAAAGCCCCACTTCCCCCCTTCCAAATCTCTCCTCCCCAATCCCTACCCAAATCTCTCCTCCCCGAATCTCTCCTCCCCGAATCCCCTCCCGAATCTCTCCTCCCCCAAATCTCTCCTCCCTGAATCCCCTCCCGAATCTCTCCTCCCCCACATCTCTCCTCCCCAATCCCCCCCCAATCTCTCCTCCCCCAATCCCCCCCCGAATCTCTCCTCCCCCAATCCCCCCTCCGAATGTCTCCTCCCCCAATCCCCCCCCGGAATGTCTCCTCCCCCAATCCCCCCTGAATGTCTCCTCCCGCAGCCACCCCCCAAATCTTTCCTCCCCCAATCCCCCCCAAATCTCTCCTCCCCAAATCCCTCCCGAATCTCTCCTCCCCCAAATCTCTCCTCCCCCAACCGCCCCCCGCGAATCTCTCCTCCCCCAAATCTCTACTCCCCCAATCCCCCCCCGAATCTCTCCTCCCCAATCCCTCAAGAATCTCTCCTCCCCAATCACCCCCGAATCTCTCCTCCACCAATCCCCCCCAAACCCCCACTTCCCCCTTCCAAATCTCTCCTCCCTAATCCACCCCCGAATGTCTCCTCCCCGAATCTCTCCTCCCCGAATCGCCTCCCGAATCTCTCCTCCCCAATACCCCCCGAATCTTTCCTCCCCCCAATCCCCCCCCCTATCTCCTCCCCCAATCCCCCCTCCGAATCTCTCCTCCCC
>NW_027311600.1:0-15000 GCF_047496795.1 Chiloscyllium punctatum | reverse complement strand
CCCGAATCTCTCCTCCCCCGAATCTCTCCTCCACCGAATCCCCCCTGAATCTCTCCTCCCCCATCCCCCCCTGCGAATCTCTCCTCCCCAAATCCCCCCCGAATCTCTCCTCCCCCATCCCCCGCCCGAATCTCTCCTGCCCCAATCCCCCCTGAATCTCTCCTCCCCCCACGAATCTCTTCTCCTCCAAATCTCTCCTCCCTCAATTCCCACCCCTCGAATCTCTCCTCTCCCACTCCTGCCCCCCGAATCACTCCTCCCCCAATCCCCCGCCCAAATCTCTCCTCCACCAAATCCCCCCCGAATCTCTCCTCCCCCAATCCCCCACGAATCTCTCCTCCCCCAATCCCCCCCCGAATCTCTCCTCCCCCAATCCTCCCCGAATCTCTCCTCCCCCGAATCTCTCCACCCCCGTATCTCTCCTCCCCCCGAATCTCTCCTCCCCCCCAATCTCTCCTCCCCCAATCCCCCCCGAATCTCTCCTCCCTGAAATCTCTCCTCCCCCATTCCCCCCCCACCAGAATCTCTCCTCCCCAATCCCCCCACGAATCTCTCCTCCCCCAATCCACCCCCCGAATCTCTCTTCCCCCAATCCCCCCCGAATCTCTCCTCCCCCGAATCTCTCCACCCCCATATCTCTCCTCCCCCGAATCACTCCTCCCCCCCAATCTCTCCTCCCCCAATCCCCCCCGAATCTCTCCTGCCTGAAATCTCTCCTCCCCCAATCCCCCCACCAGAATCTCTCCTCCCCCAATCCCCCCCACGAATCTATTCTCACCCATTCCAACCCCCCCGAATCTCGTCCTCCCCCGAATCTCTCCACCCCCGTATCTCTCCTCCCCCCCAATCTCTCCTCCCCCAAACCCCCCCACCCGAATCTCTCCTCCCCCAATCCCCCCACGAATCTCTCCTCCCCCAATCCACCCCCCGAATCTCTCTTCCCCCAATCCCCCCCCCAATCTCCTCCTGCCTGAAATCTCTCCTCCCCCAATCCCCCCCACCAGAATCTCTCCTCCCCCAATCCCCCCCCCAATCTCTCCTGCCTGAAATCTCTCCTCCCCCAATCCACCCCCCCGAATCTCTCCTCCCCGAATCTCTCCTCCCCCGAATCCCCCCCAAATCTCTCCTCCCCCAATCCCCCCCTGCGAATCTCTCCTCCCCCAATCCCCCCCTGAATCTCTCCTCCCCCAATTCCCCCCGAATATCTCCTCCCCCAATCCCACCCGAATCTCTCCTCCCTCACACACACTAATACACACACACACACACACACATATATACACACACACACACACTTCCCCAAAGCCCCCCGAATGTCTCCCTTCCCCCCAATTACCCCCTTCCCCAATCCCCCCCGAATCTCTCTTCCCCCAATCCCCCCCTGAATCTCTCCTCCCTCACACACACACATACACACACACACACACACATACATACACACACACACTTCCCCAAAGCCCCCCGAATGTCTCCTCCCCCAATTACCCCCTTCCCAATCCCCCCCGAATCTCTCTTCCCCCATTCCCCCCGAATCTCTCCTCCCCCAATCCGCCCCCGAATCTCTGCCTCGCCCAATCCTCCCCGAATCTCTCCTCGCCCAATCCCCCCTCCAAATCTCTCTCTCCCCCAATCCCCCCCCCCGAATCTCTCCTCCCCAATCCCCCTCTGAATCTCTCCTCCCCCAATTCCCCCTCCAAATCTCTCCTCCCCCGATCCCCCCTCCGAATCTCTTTTCCCCCAATCCCCCATCCGAATCCCTCCTTCCCCAATCCCCCCTCCGAATCTCTCCTCCCCCAATCCCCCCTCCCCCAATCCCCCCCGAATCTCTCCTCCCCCAATCCCCCCTCGAATCTCTCCTCCCCCAATCCCCCCCCCAAATCTCTCCTCCCTCACACACACACACACACATACATACACACACACACATACACACACACTTCTCCAAACCCCCCCCCAAATCTCTCCTCCCCCACTCCCCCCCAAACCCCCACTTCCCCCCTTCCAAATCTCTCCTCCCCAATCCCTACCCGAATCTCTCCTCCCCGAATCTCTCCTCCCCGAATCTCTCCTCTCCCAAATCTCTCCCTCCCTGAATCCCCTCCCGAATCTCTCCTCCCCAATCTCTCCTCCCCCAAATCTCTCCTCCCCAATCCCCCCCCGAATCTCTCCTCTCCCAATCCCCCCCCGACTCTCTCCTCCCCCAATCCCCCCCCGAATCTCTCCTCCCCCAATCCCCCCCGAATCTCTCCTCGCCCAATCCCCCCCGAATCTCTCCTCCCCCCAAACCCCCCACGAATCTCTCCTCCCCCAATCCACCCCCCGAATCTCTCTTCCCCCCAATCCCCCCCCGAATCTCTCCTGCCCTGAAATCTCTCCTCCCCCAATCCCCCCCACCAGAATCTCTCCTCCCCCAATCCCCCCACGAATCTCTCCTCCCCCAATCCACCCCCCGAATCTCTCCTCCCCCGAATCTCTCCTCCTCCGAATCCCCCCCGGAATCTCTCCTCCCCCAATCTCCCCCTCCGAATCTCTCCTCCCCCAATCCCCCTCCCCCAATCCCCCCCAAATCACTCCTCCCCCAACCCCCCTTCGAATCTCTCCTCCCCCAATCCCCCCCCCAAATCTCTCCTCCCTCACACACACACACACACATACACACACACACACACATACACACACACTTCTCCAAACCCCCCCCAAATCTTCTCCTCCCCCAATCACCCCCCTCCCCAATCCCCCCCCGAATCTCTCCTCCCCCCACTCCCCCCCCAAACCCCCACTTCCCCCCCTTCCAAATCTCTCCTCCCCAATCCCGACCCGAATCTCTCCTCCCCCGAATCTCTCCTCCCCGAATGCCCTCCCGAATCTCTCCTCTCCCAAATCTCTCCTCCCTGAATCCCCTCCCGAATCTCTCCTCCCCCAAATCTCTCCTCCCCAATCCCCCCCCGAATCTCTCGTCCCCCAATCCCCCCCGAATCTCTCCTCCCCATTCCCCCCTCCGAATCTCTCCTCCCCCAATCTGCCCCCCGAATCTCTCCTCGCCCAATCCCCTCCGAATCTCTCCTCGCCCAATCCCCCCCTCTAAATCTCTCCTCCCCCCAATCCCCCCCGAATCTCTCCTCCCCCAATCCCCCTCTGAATCTCTCCTCCCCCAAATCCCCCTCCAAATCTCTCCTCCCCCGATCCCCCCCTCTGAATCCCTCCTTCCCCAATCCCCCCTCCGAATCTCTCCTACCCCAATCCCCCCTCCCCCAACCCCCTCCAAATCTCTCCTCCCTCACACACACACACACACACTCACATACATACACACACACACATACACACACACTTCTCCAAAACCCCCCCCAAATCTCTCCTCCCCGATCACCCCAATCCCCCACGAATCTCTCCTCCCCCGAATCTCTCCACCCCCGTATCTCTCCTCCCCGAATCTCTCCTCCCCCCCAATCTCCCCCCCCCAATCCCCCCGAATCTCTCCTCCCTGAAATCTCTCCTCCCCCAATCCCCCTCCGAATCTCTCCTCCCCCAAACCCCCCCACGAATCTCTCCTCCCCCAATCCACCCCCCGAATCTCTCTTCCCCCAATCCCCCTCCGAATCTCTCCTCCCCCAAACCCCCCCACGAATCTCTCCTCCCCCAATCCACCCCCCCGAATCTCTCTTCCCCCAATCCCCCCCCGAATCTCTCCTGCCTGAAATCTCTCCTCCCCCAATCCCCCCCACCAGAATCTCTCCTCCCCCAATCCCTCCACGAATCTCTCCTCCCCCAATCCACCCCCCGAATCTCTCCTCCCCGAATCTCTCCTCCCCCGAATCTCTCCACCCCCCGTATCTCTCCTCTCCCGAATCTCTCCACCCCCCCAATCTCTCCTCCCCCAATCCCCCCCGAATCTCTCCTGCCTGAAATCTCTCCTCCCCCAATCCCCCCACCAGAATCTCTCCTCCCCCAATCCCCCCACGAATCTATTCTCACCCATTCCAACCCCCCGAATCTCTCCTCCCCCGAATCTCTCCTCCACCGAATCCCCCCTGAATCTCTCCTCCCCCATCCCCCCCTGCGAATCTCTCCTCCCCAAATCCCCCCCCGAATCTCTCCTCCCCCATCCCCCGCCCGAATCTCTCCTGCCCCAATCCCCCCTGAATCTCTCCTCCCCCCACGAATCTCTTCTCCTCCAAATCTCTCCTCCCTCAATTCCCACCCCTCGAATCTCTCCTCTCCCACTCCTGCCCCCCGAATCACTCCTCCCCCAATCCCCCGCCCAAATCTCTCCTCCACCAATCCCCCCCGAATCTCTCCTCCCCCAATCCCCCACGAATCTCTCCTCCCCCAATCCCCCCCCCGAATCTCTCCTCCCCCAATTCCTCCCCGGGGGGGGGAATCTCTCCTCCCCCGAATCTCTCCACCCCCGTATCTCTCCTCCCCCGAATCTCTCCTCCCCCCCAATCTCTCCTCCCCCAATCCCCCCCGAATCTCTCCTCCCTGAAATCTCTCCTCCCCCATTCCCCCCCCCACCAGAATCTCTCCTCCCCAATCCCCCCACGAATCTCTCCTCCCCAATCCACCCCCCGAATCTCTCTTCCCCCAATCCCCCCCGAATCTCTCCTCCCCCGAATCTCTCCACCCCCATATCTCTCCTCCCGCCTCCCGAATCACTCCTCCCCCCAATCTCTCCTCCCCCAATCCCCCCCGAATCTCTCCTGCCTGAAATCTCTCCTCCCCCAATCCCCCCACCAGAATCTCTCCTCCCCCAATCCCCCCACGAATCTATTCTCACCCATTCCAACCCCCCGAATCTCTCCCTCCCCCCGAATCTCTCCACCCCCCGTATCTCTCCTCCCCCCCAATCTCTCCTCCCCCAAACCCCCCCCACCCGAATCTCTCCTCCCCCAATCCCCCCACGAATCTCTCCTCCCCCAATCCACCCCCCGAATCTCTCTTCCCCCAATCCCCCCCCCAATCTCTCCTGCCTGAAATCTCTCCTCCCCCAATCCCCCCCCACCAGAATCTCTCCTCCCCCAATCCCCCCCCCCAATCTCTCCTGCCTGAAATCTCTCCTCCCCCAATCCACCCCCCGAATCTCTCCTCCCCGAATCTCTCCTCCCCCGAATCCCCCCCAAATCTCTCCTCCCCCAATCCCCCCCCTGCGAATCTCTCCTCCCCCAATCCCCCCCTGAATCTCTCCTCCCCCAATTCCCCCCCGAATATCTCCTCCCCCAATCCCACCCCGAATCTCTCCTCCCTCACACACACTAATACACACACACACACACACACATATATACACACACACACACACTTCCCCAAAGCCCCCCGAATGTCTCCTCCCCCCAATTACCCCCTTCCCCAATCCCCCCGAATCTCTCTTCCCCCAATCCCCCCCCTGAATCTCTCCTCCCTCACACACACACATACACACACACACACACACACATACACACACACACTTCCCCAAAGCCCCCCGAATGTCTCCTCCCCCAATTACCCCCCTTCCCCAATCCCCCCCGAATCTCTCTTCCCCCATTCCCCCCGAATCTCTCCTCCCCCAATCCGCCCCCCGAATCTCTGCCTCGCCCAATCCTCCCCGAATCTCTCCTCTCGCCCAATCCCCCCCTCCAAATCTCTCCTCCCCCAATCCCCCCCCCGAATCTCTCCTCCCCAATCCCCCTCTGAATCTCTCCTCCCCCAATTCCCCCTCCAAATCTCTCCTCCCCCGATCCCCCCTCCGAATCTCTTTTCCCCCAATCCCCCATCCGAATCCCTCCTTCCCCAATCCCCCCCTCCGAATCTCTCCTCCCCCAATCCCCCCTCCCCCAATCCCCCCCGAATCTCTCCTCCCCCAATCCCCCCTCGAATCTCTCCTTCCCCCAATCCCCCCCCCAAATCTCTCCTCCCTCACACACACACACACACATACATACACACACACACATACACACACACTTCTCCAAACCCCCCCCAAATCTCTCCTCCCCCACTCCCCCCCCAAACCCCCACTTCCCCCCTTCCAAATCTCTCCTCCCCAATCCCTACCCGAATCTCTCCTCCCCGAATCTCTCCTCCCCGAATCTCTCCTCTCCCAAATCTCTCCTCCCTGAATCCCCTCCCGAATCTCTCCTCCCCAATCTCTCCTCCCCCAAATCTCTCCTCCCCAATCCCCCCCCCGAATCTCTCCTCTCCCAATCCCCCCCCGACTCTCTCCTCCCCCAATCCCCCCCGAATCTCTCCTCCCCCAATCCCCCCCGAATCTCTCCTCGCCCAATCCCCCCCGAATCTCTCCCTCGCCCCAATCCCCCCTCCAAATCTCTCCTCCCCCAATCCCCCCCCGAATCTCTCCTCCCCCAATCCCCCTCTGAATCTCTCCTCCCCCAAATCCCCCTCCAAATCTCTCCTCCCCCGATCCATCCTCCGAATCTCTTCTCCCCCAATCCCCCCTCCGAATCCCTCCTTCCCCGAATCCCCCCCTCCGAATCTCTCCTACCCCAATCCCCCCTCCCCCAAACCCCCCAAATCTCTCCTCCCTCACACACACACACACACACACATACATACACACACACATACACACACACTTCTCCAAACCCCCCCAAATCTCTACTCCCCCGATCACCCCAATCCCCCCCGAATCTCTCCTCCCCCACTCCCCCCCAAACCCCCACTTCCCCCCCTTCCAAATCTCTCCTCCCGAATCCCCTACCCAAATCTCTCCTCCCCGAATCTCTCCTCCCCGAATCCCCTCCCGAATCTCTCCTCCCCCAAATCTCTCCTCCCCAATCCCCCCCCGAATCTCTCCACCCCCAATCCCCCCCCCGAATTTCTCCTCCCCCAATCACCCCCGAATCTCTCCTCCCCCAATCCCTCCTCCGAATCTCTCCTCCCCCAATCCCCCCGAATGTCTCCTCCCCCAATCCCCCCCCCGAATGTCTCCTCCCCCCAATCCCCCCCGGAATGTCTCCTCCCCCAATCCCCCCCGAATGTCTCCTCCCGCACCCACCCCCCGAATCTTTCCTCCCCCAATCCCCCCCAAATCTCTCTTCCCCTAATCCCCCCCCGAATCTCTCCTCCCCCCAAATCTCTCCTCCCCCAACCGCCCCCCCGCGAATCTCTCCTCCCCTGAATCTCTACTCCCCCAATCCCCCCCGAATCTCTCCTCCCCAATCCCTCCAGAATCTCTCCTCCCCAATCACCCCCGAATCTCTCCTCCCCCAATCCCCCGCCCGAATCTCTCCTCCCCCAATCCCCCCCAAATCCCCACTTCCCCCTTCCAAATCTCTCCTCCCCAATCCACCCCTGAATCTCTCCTCCCGAATCTCTCCTCCCGAATCTCTCCTACCCAAATCCCCTCCCGAATCTCTCCTCCCCAATACCCCCCTACCCCAATCCCCCCCGAATCTCTCCTCTCCCAAACCCCCCCGAATGTCTCCTCCCCCAATCCCCCCCGAATGTCTCCTCCTCCAATCCCCCCCGAATGTCTCCTCCTCCAATCCCCTCCGAATCTCTCCTCCCCCAAATCTCTCCTCCCTCAATTCCCCCCCTCGAATCTCTCCTCTCCCACTCCTGCTCCCCGAATCACTCCTCCCCCAATCCCCCGCCCAAATCTCTCCACCACCAATCCCACCCGAATCTCTCCTCCCCCAATCCCCCACGAATCTCTCCTCCCCAAATCCCCCCCCGAATCTCTCCTCCCCCAATCCCCCCCGAATCTCTCCTCCCCCAATCCCCCGCCCGAATCTCTCCTCCCCCAATCCCCCGCCCGAATCTCTCCTCCCCCAATCCCTCCCCCGAATCTCTCCTCCCCCGAATCTCTCCTCCCCCGAATCTCTCCTCCCCCGAATCTCTCCTCCCCAAATCTCTCCTCCCTCAAATCTCTCCTCCCCTAATCCTCCCCCCAAATCTCTACTCCCCTAAGCCTCCCCCCCAAATCTCTCCTCCCCTAATCCTCCCCCCCGAATCTCTCCTCCCCCAATCCCCCCCCTGAATCTCGCCTCCCCCAATCCCCCCCCAGAAACTCTCCTCCCCCAATCACCCCCCGGGATCTCTCCTCCCCCAATCCCCCCCGAATCTCTCCTCCCCCCTGAATCTCTCCTCCACCAATCCCCCCCCGAATCTCTCCTCCCCCAATCCCCCCGAATCTCTCCTCCCCCGAATCTCTCCTCCCTCAAATCTCTCCTCCCCTAATCCTCCCCCCAAAATCTCTACTCCCCTAATCCTCCCCCCCGAATCTCTCCTCCCCCAATCCCCCCCCTGAATCTCGCCTCCCCCAATCCCCCCCCAGAAACTCTCCTCCCCCAATCACCCCCCGGGATCTCTCCTCCCCCAATCCCCCCCGAATCTCTCCTCCCCCCTGAATCTCTCCTCCCCCAATCCCCCCCGAATGTCTCCTCCTCCAATCCCCCCCGAATGTCTCCTCCTCCAATCCCCTCCGAATCTCTCCTCCCCCAAATCTCTCCTCCCTCAATTCCCCCCCTCGAATCTCTCCTCTCCCACTCCTGCTCCCCGAATCACTCCTCCCCCAATCCCCCGCCCAAATCTCTCCACCACCAATCCCACCCGAATCTCTCCTCCCCCAATCCCCCACGAATCTCTCCTCCCCAAATCCCCCCCCCGAATCTCTCCTCCCCCAATCCCCCCGAATCTCTCCTCCCCCAATCCCCCGCCCGAATCTCTCCTCCCCCAATCCCCCGCCCGAATCTCTCCTCCCCCAATCCCTCCCCCGAATCTCTCCTCCCCCGAATCTCTCCTCCCCCGAATCTCTCCTCCCCCGAATCTCTCCTCCCCCGAATCTCTCCTCCCCAAATCTCTCCTCCCTCAAATCTCTCCTCCCCAATCCTCCCCCCAAATCTCTACTCCCCTAAGCCTCCCCCCCAAATCTCTACTCCCCTAATCCTCCCCCCCGAATCTCTCCTCCCCCAATCCCCCCCCTGAATCTCGCCTCCCCCAATCCCCCCCCAGAAACTCTCCTCCCCCAATCACCCCCCGGGATCTCTCCTCCCCCAATCCCCCCCGAATCTATCCTCCCCCCTGAATCTCTCCTCCACCAATCCCCCCCCGAATCTCTCCTCCCCCAATCCCCCCGAATCTCTCCTCCCCCGAATCTCTCCACCCCCGTATCTCTCCTCCCCCAAATCTCTCCTCCCCCCCATCTCTCCTCCCCCAATCCCCCCCAAATCTCTCCTGCCTGAAATCTCTCCTCCCCCAATCCCCCCACCAGAATCTCTCGTCCCCCAATCCCCCCACGAATCTCTCCTCCCCCAATCCACCCCCCAAATCTCTCCTCCCCCCAATCCTCCCCCGAATCTCTCCTCCCCCGAATCTCTCCACCCCCCGTATCTCTCCTCCCCCGAATCTCTCCTCCCCCCCCAATCTCTCCTCCCCCAATTCCCCCCGAATCTCTCCTCCCTGAAATCTCTCCTCCCCCATTCCCCCCCCCACCAGAATCTCTCCTCCCCAATCCCCCCACGAATCTCTCCTCCCCCAATCCACCCCCCGAATCTCTCTTCCCCCAATCCCCCCCGAATCTCTCCTCCCCCGAATCTCTCCACCCCCATATCTCTCCTCCCCCGAATCACTCCTCCCCCCCAATCTCTCCTCCCCCAATCCCCCCGAATCTCTCCTCCCTGAAATCTCTCCTCCCCCAAACCCCCCCACCCGAATCTCTCCTCCCCCAATCCCCCCACGAATCTCTCCTCCCCCAATCCACCCCCCGAATCTCTCTTCCCCCAATCCCCCCCCCCAATCTCTCCTGCCTGAAATCTCTCCTCCCCCAATCCCCCCCACCAGAATCTCTCCTCCCCCAATCCCCCCACGAATCTCTCCTCCCCCAATCCACCCCCCCGAATCTCTCCTCCCCGAATCTCTCCTCCCCCGAATCCCCCCCAAATCTCTCCTCCCCCAATCCCCCCCTGCGAATCTCTCCTCCCCCAATTCCCCCCGAATATCTCCTCCCCCAATCCCACCCCGAATCTCTCCTCCCTCACACACACTAATACACACACACACACACATACATACACACACACACACACTTCCCCAAAGCCCCCCGAATGTCTCCTCCCCCAATTACCCCCTTCCCCAATCCCCCCGAATCTCTCTTCCCCCAATCCCCCCCCGAATCTCTCCTCCCTCACACACACACATACACACACACACACACACATACATACACACACACACTTCCCCAAAGCCCCCCGAATGTCTCCTCCCCCAATTACCCCCTTCCCCAATCCCCCCCGAATATCTCTTCCCCATTCCCCCCGAATCTCTCCTCCCCCAATCCGCCCCCGAATCTCTGCCTCGCCCAATCCTCCCCGAATCTCTCCTCGCCCAATCCCCCCTCCAAATCTCTCTTCCCCCAATCCCCCCCGAATCTCTCCTCCCCAATCCCCCTCTGAATCTCTCCTCCCCCAATTACCCCTCCAAATCTCCTCCCATCCCCCCTCCGAATCTCTTCCCCTCCGAATCTCTTCCCCAATCCCCCATCCGAATCCCTCCTTCCCCAATCCCCCCTCCGAATCTCTCCTCCCCCAATCCCCCCTCCCAATCCCCCTGAATCCCCCTGAATCTCTCCTCCCCAATCCCCCCCCCAAATCTCTCCTCCCTCACACACACACACACACACATACATACACACACACACACATACACACACACTTCTCCAAACCCCCCCCAAATCTCTCCTCCCCAATCCCTACCCGAATCTCTCCTCCCCGAATCTCTCCTCCCCGAATCCCCTCCCGAATCTCTCCTCTCCCAAATCTCTCCTCCCTGAATTCCCTCCGAATCTCTCCTCCCCAATCTCTCCTCCCCCGAATCTCTCCTCTCCCAATCCCCCCGACTCTCTCCTCCCCCATTCCCCCCCGAATCTCTCCTCCCCCAATCCCCCCCCGAATCTCTCCTCGCCCATCTCTCCTCGCCCAATCCCCCCTCCAAATCTCTCCTCCCCCAATCCCCCCCGAATCTCTCCTCCCCCAATCCCCCTCTGAATCTCTCCTCCCCCAAATCCCCCTCCAAATCTCTCCTCCCCCGATCCATCCTCCGAATCTCTTCTCCCCCAATGCCCCCTCCGAATCCCTCCTTCCCCAATCCCCCCTCCGAATCTCTCCTACCCCAATCCCCCCTCCCCCAAACCCCCCAAATCTCTCCTCCCTCACACACACATACATACACACACACATACACACACACTTCTCCAAACCCCCCCCAAATCTCTCCTCCCCCGATCACCCCAATCCCCCCCCGAATCTCTCCTCCCCCCACTCCCCCCCAAACCCCCACTTCCCCCCCTTCCAAATCTCTCCTCCCGAATCCCTACCCAAATCTCTCCTCCCCAAATCTCTCCTCCCCGAATCCCCTCCCGAATCTCTCCTCCCCCAAATCTCTCCTCCCCAATCCCCCCCCGAATCTCTCCACCCCCAATCCCCCCCCCGAATTTCTCCTCCCCCAATCACCCCCGAATCTCTCCTCCCCCAATCCCTCCTCCGAATCTCTCCTCCCCCAATCCCCCCCGAATGTCTCCTCCCCCAATCCCCCCCCCGAATGTCTCCTCCCCCAATCCCCCCCGGAATGTCTCCTCCCCCAATCCCCCCTGAATGTCTCCTCCCGCACCCACCCCCCGAATCTTTCCTCCCCCAATCCCCCCCAAATCTCTCTTCCCTAATCCCCCCCGAATCTCTCCTCCCCCAAATCTCTCCTCCCCCAACCGCCCCCCGCGAATCTCTCCTCCCCCAAATCTCTACTCCCCCAATCCCCCCCGAATCTCTCCTCCCCAATCCCTCCAGAATCTCTCCTCCCCAATCACCCCCGAATCTCTCCTCCCCCAATCCCCCCCAAATCCCCACTTCCCCCTTCCAAATCTCTCCTCCCCAATCCACCCCTGAATCTCTCCTCCCCGAATCTCTCCTCCCCGAATCTCTCCTACCCAAATCCCCTCCCGAATCTCTCCTCCCCAATACCCCCCGAATCTTTCCTCCCCCAATCCACCCCCTTATCTCCTCCCCCAATCCCCCCTCCGAATCTCTCCTCCCCCAATCCCCCCTGAATCTCTCCTCCCCCCACGAATCTCTCCTCCCCAATCCCCCCTCCGAATCTCTCCTACCACCAATCCCCCCGAATCTCTCCTCTCCCAAACCCCCCCGAATGTCTCCTCCCCCAATCCCCCCCGAATGTCTCCTCCTCCAATCCCCCCCGAATGTCTCCTCCTCCAATCCCCTCCGAATCTCTCCTCCCCCAAATCTCTTCTCCCTCAATTCCCCCCCCTCGAATCTCTCCTCTCCCACTCCTGCTCCCCGAATCACTCCTCCCCCAATCCCCCGCCCAAATCTCTCCACCACCAATCCCACCCGAATCTCTCCTCCCCCAATCCCCCACGAATCTCTCCTCCCCAAATCCCCCCCGAATCTCTCCTCCCCCGAATCTCTCCACCCCCGTATCTCTCCTCCCCCCCAATCTCTCCTCCCCCAATCCCCCCCCACCAGAATCTCTCCTCCCCCAATCCCCCCATGAATCTCTCCTCCCCCAATCCACCCCCCAAATCTCTCTTCCCCCAATCCCCTCCCGAATCTTTCCTCCCCCGAATCTCTCCTCCACCGAATCCCCCCTGAATCTCTCCTTCCCCAATCCCCCCCCGCGAATCTCTCCTCCCCAATTCCCCCCCGAATCTCTCCTCCCCCAATCCCCCCGCCCGAATCTCTCCTCCCCCAATCCCCCGCCCGAATCTCTCCTCCCCCAATCCCTCCCCCCGAATCTCTCCCTCCCCCTAATCTCTCCTCCCCCGAATCTCTCCTCCCCCGAATCTCTCCTCCCCCGAATCTCTCCTCCCCCGAATCTCTCCTCCCCAAATCTCTCCTCCCTCAAATCTCTCCTCCCCTAATCCTCCCCCCAAATCTCTACTCCCCTAAGCCTCCCCCCCAAATCTCTACTCCCCTAATCCTCCCCCCCGAATCTCTCCTCCCCCAATCCCCCCCCCTGAATCTCGCCTCCCCCAATCCCCCCCCAGAAACTCTCCTCCCCCCAATCACCCCCCCGGGAATCTCTCCTCCCCCAATCCCCCCCGAATCTCTCCTCCCCCCTGAATCTCTCCTCCACCAATCCCACCCCGAATCTCTCCTCCCCACAATCCCCCCGAATCTCTCCTCCCCCGAATCTCTCCTCCCTCAAATCTCTCCTCCCCTAATCCTCCTCCCAAAATCTCTACTCCCCTAATCCTCCCCCCCGAATCTCTCCTCCCCCAATCCCCCCCCTGAATCTCGCCTCCCCCAATCCCCCCCCAGAAACTCTCCTCCCCCAATCACCCCCCGGATCTCTCCTCCCCAATCCCCCCCGAATCTCTCCTCCCCCCTGAATCTCTCCTCCACCAATCCCCCCCGAATCTCTCCTCCACCAATCCCCCCCGAATCTCTCCTCCCCCAATCCCCCCCGAATCTCTCCTCCCCCAAATCTCTCCACCCCCGTATCTCTCCTCCCCCAAATCTCTCCTCCCCCCAATCTCTCCTCCCCCAATCCCCCCCAAATCTCTCCTGCCTGAAATCTCTCCTCCCCCTATCCCCCCCACCAGAATCTCTCCTCCCCCAATCCCCCCACGAATCTCTCCTCCCCCAATCCACCCCCCAAATCTCTCCTCCCCCCAATCCTCCCCGAATCTCTCCTCCCCCGAATCTCTCCACCCCCGTATCTCTCCTCCCCCGAATCTCTCCTCCCCCCCAATCTCTCCTCCCCCAATCCCCCCCGAATCTCTCCTCCCTGAAAATCTCTCCTCCCCATTCCCCCCCCACCAGAATCTCTCCTCCCCAATCCCCCCACGAATCTCTCCTCCCCCAATCCACCCCCCGAATCTCTCTTCCCCCCAATCCCCCCCGAATCTCTCCTCCCCCGAATCTCTCCACCCCCATATCTCTCCTCCCCCGAATCTCTCCTCCCCCCATCTCCTCCCCCAATCCCCCCCGAATCTCTCCTCCCCCAAACCCCCCCACCTGAATCTCTCCTCCCCCAATCCCCCCACGAATCTCTCCTCCCCCAATCCACCCCCCAAATCTCTCTTCCCCCAATCCCCCCCCCAAATCTCTCTTCCCCCAATCCCCCCCCCAATCTCTCCTGCCTGAAATCTCTCCTCCCCCAATCCCCCCCACCAGAATCTCTCCTCCCCAATCCCCCCACGAATCTCTCCTCCCCCAATCCACCCCCCGAATCTCTCCTCCCCGAATCTCTCCTCCCCGAATCCCCCCCGAATCTCTCCTCCCCCAATCCCCCCCTGCGAATCTCTCCTCCCCCAATCCCACCCTGATCTCTCCTCCCACAATTCCCCCCAAATATCTCCTCCCCCAATCCCACCCCCGAATCTCTCCTCCCTCACACACACTAATACACACACACACACACATACATACACACACACACACACTTCCCCAAAAGCCCCCCCGAATGTCTCCTCCCCCAATTACCCCCTTCCCCAATCGCCCCGAATCTCTCTTCCCCCAATCCCCCCCCGAATCTCTCCTCCCTCACACACACACATACACACACACACACACACATACATACACACACACACTTCCCCAAAGCCCCCCGAATGTCTCCTCCCCCCAATTACCCCCTTCCCCAATCCCCCCCGAATCTCTCTTCCCCCATTCCCCCCGAATCTCTCCTCCCCCAATCCGCCCCCGAATCTCTGCCTCGCCCCAATCCTCCCCGAATCTCTCCTCGCCCAATCCCCCCTCCAAATCTCTCCTCCCCCAATCCCCCCGAATCTCTCCTCCCCCAATCCCCTCTGAATCTCTCCTCCCCCAATTCCCCCTCCAAATCTCTCCTCCCCCGATCCCCCCTCCGAATCTCTTTTCCCCCAATCCCCCATCCGAATCCCTCCTTCCCAATCCCCCCTCCGAATCTCTCCATCCCCCCAATCCCCCCTCTCCCCCAATCCCCCCCGAATCTCTCCTCCCCCAATCCCCCCTCGAATCTCTCCTCCCCCAATCCCCCCCACCCCAAATCTCTCCTCCCTCTCACACA
>NW_027311599.1:20000-22925 GCF_047496795.1 Chiloscyllium punctatum | reverse complement strand
GTGGAGGAGGAGGGAGTGGAGGAGGGAGTGGAGGAGGAGTGGAGGAGGAGTGAAGGAGGGAGGGAGTGGAGGAGGGAGTGGAGGAGGGAGTGGAGGAGGGAGTGGAGGAGGGAGTGGAGGAGGGAGTGGAGGAGTGGAGGAGGGAGTGGAGGAGGGAGTGGAGGAGGGAGGGAGTGGAGGAGGGAGTGGAGGAGGGAGGGAGTGGAGGAGGGAGTGGAGGAGGGAGTGGAGGAGGGAGGGAGTGGAGGAGGGAGTGGAGGAGGGAGTGGAGGAGGAGGGAGTGGAGGAGGGAGTGGAGGAGGGAGGGAGTGGAGGAGGGAGTGGAGGAGGGAGTGGAGGAGGGAGGGAGTGGAGGAGGGAGTGGAGGAGGGAGTGGAGGAGGGAGGGAGTGGAGGAGGGAGTGGAGGAGGGAGTGGAGGAGGGAGGGAGTGGAGGAGGGAGTGGAGGAGGGAGTGGAGGAGGAGGGAGTGGAGGAGGGAGTGGAGGAGGGAGTGGAGGAGAGAGGGAGTGGAGGAGGGAGTGGAGGAGGGGAGGGAGTGAGGAGGGAGGGAGTGGAGGAGGGAGGGAGTGGAGGAGGGAGTGGAGGAGGGAGTGGAGGGAGTGGAGGAGGGAGTGGAGGAGGAGGGAGTGGAGGAGGGAGTGGAGGAGGGAGGGAGTGAGGAGGAGGGAGTGGAGGAGGGAGGGAGTGGAGGAGGGAGTGGAGGAGGGAGTGGAGGAGGGAGTGGAGGAGGGAGGGAGTGGAGGAGGGGGTGGAGGAGGGAGGGAGTGGAGGAGGGAGTGGAGGAGGGAGTGGAGTGGAGGAGGGAGTGGAGGAGGGAGTGGAGGAGGGAGGGAGTGGAGGAGGGGGTGGAGGAGGGAGGGAGTGGAGGAGGGAGTGGAGGAGGGAGTGGAGTGGAGGAGGGAGTGGAGGAGGGAGTGGAGGAGGAGGGAGTGGAGGAGGGAGTGGAGGAGGGAGGGAGTGAAGGAGGGAGGGAGTGGAGGAGGGAGGGAGTGGAGGAGGGAGTGGAGGAGGGAGTGGAGGAGGGAGTGGAGGAGGGAGGGAGTGGAGGAGGGAGTGGAGGAGGGGGAGAGGGAGGGAGTGGAGGAGGGAGTGGAGGAGGGAGTGGAGTGGAGGAGGGAGTGGAGGAGGGAGTGGAGGAGGGAGGGAGTGGAGGAGGGGTGGAGGAGGGAGGGAGTGGAGGAGGGAGTGGAGGAGGGAGTGGAGTGGAGGAGGGAGTGGAGGAGGGAGGGAGTGGAGGAGGGAGTGGAGGAGGGAGGGAGTGGAGGAGGGAGTGGAGGAGGGAGTGGAGGAGGCAGGGAGTGGAGGAGGGAGGGAGTGGAGGAGGGAGTGGAGGAGGGAGGGAGTGGAGGAGGGAGTGGAGGGAGGGAGTGGAGGAGGGAGTGGAGGAGGGAGTGGAGGAGGGAGTGGAGGAGGGAGTGGAGGAGGGAGGGAGTGGAGGAGGGAGTGGAGGAGGGAGGGAGTGGAGGAGGGAGTGGAGGAGGGAGTGGAGGAGGGAGTGGAGGAGGGAGTGGAGGAGGCAGGGAGTGGAGGAGGGAGGGAGTGGAGGAGGGAGTGGAGGAGGGAGGGAGTGGAGGAGGGAGTGGAGGGAGGGAGTGGAGGAGGGAGTGGAGGAGGGAGTGGAGGAGGGAGTGGAGGAGGGAGTGGAGGAGGGAGGGAGTGGAGGAGGGAGTGGAGGAGGGAGGGAGTGGAGGAGGGAGTGGAGGAGGGAGTGGAGGAGGGAGTGGAGGTGTAACGTACCGTCTCCACTTCTCTGCAGAACCAGGAGGACATCAGCTTTCTCCAGCGAGAGTTCATCATATTCCACGGCTCTGTACGGTCTGACACACTGAACCTGGAGGGAGTCTACACCCGGGGGGAGAGTGTCAGAGACACACTCACTCACACTCACACTCACACTCACACTCACACACTGAACCTGGAGGGAGTCTACACCCGGGGGGAGAGTGTCAGAGACACACTCACTCACACTCACACTCACTCACACTCACACACTCACACACTGAACCTGGAGGGAGTCTACACCCGGGGGGAGAGTGTCAGAGACACACTCACTCACACTCACACTCACTCACACTCACTCACACTCACTCACACTCACACTCACACACTGAACCTGGAGGGAGTCTACACCCGGGGGGAGAGTGTCAGAGACACACTCACTCACTCACACTCACACTCACACACTCACACTCACACTCACACACTGAACCTGGAGGGAGTCTACACCCAGGGGGAGAGTGTCAGAGACACACTCACTCACACTCACACTCACTCACACTCACACACTCACACACTGAACCTGGAGGGAGTCTACACCCGGGGGGAGAGTGTCAGAGACACACTCACTCACACTCACACTCACACACTCACTCACACTCACACTCACACTCACACTCACACTCACACACTGAACCTGGAGGGAGTCTACACCCGGGGGGAGAGTGTCAGAGACACACTCACTCACACTCACACTCACACACTCACACACTCACACACTGAACCTGGAGGGAGTCTACACCCGGGGGGAGAGTGTCAGAGACACACTCACTCACACTCACACTCACACTCACACACTCACACACTGAACCTGGAGGGAGTCTACACCCGGGGGGAGAGTGTCAGAGACACACTCACTCACACTCACACTCACACTCACACACTCACTCACTGAACCTGGAGGGAGTCTACACCCGGGGGGAGAGTGTCAGAGACACACTCACTCACACTCACACTCACTCACACTCACACTCACACTCACACACTCACACACTCACACTCACACACTGAACCTGGAGGGAGTCTACACCCGGGGGGAGAGTGTCAGAGACACACTCACTCACACTCACACACTCACTCACTCACACTCACTCACACTCACACTCACACACTGAACCTGGAGGGAGTCTACACCCGGGGGGAGAGTG
>NW_027311599.1:7500-10000 GCF_047496795.1 Chiloscyllium punctatum | reverse complement strand
GACACACACACACTCACACTCACACACTCACACTCACACTCACACACTGAACCTGGAGGGAGTCTACACCCAGGGGGAGAGTGTCAGAGACACACTCACACTCACTCTCACTCACACACTCACACTCACACACTCACACTCACACACTGAACCTGGAGGGAGTCTACACCCAGGGGGAGAGTGTCAGAGACACACTCACTCACTCACACTCACACACTCACACACTCACACACTCACACACTCACACACTCACACTCACACACTGAAACTGGCGGGAGTCTACACCCAGGGGGGAGAGTGTCAGAGACACACTCACACACACACTCACACACTGAAGCTGTCGGGAGTCTACACCCAGGGGGGGAGAGAGTCAGAGACACACTCACACTCACTCACACTCACACACTCACACACTGAACCTGTCGGGAGTCTTCACCCGGGGGGAGAGAGTCAGAGACACACTCACACACTCACACTCACACACTCACACTCACACTGACACTCACACACTCACACTCACACTCACACTCACACACTCACACACTGAACCTGGAGGGAGTCTACACCCAGGGGGAGAGTGTCAGAGACACACTCACTCACACTCACACACTCACACACTCACTCACACACACTCACTCACACACTCACACTCACACACTGAACCTGGAGGGAGTCTACACCCAGGGGGAGAGTGTCAGAGACACACTCACTCACTCACACTCACACACTCACTCACTCACACTCACTCACACTCACACACTCACACACTGAACCTGGAGGGAGTCTACACCCGGGGGGAGAGTGTCAGAGACACACTCACTCACACTCACTCACACACACTCACACTCACACTCACACTCACACTCACACACTCACACACTGAACCTGGAGGGAGTCTACACCCAGGGGGAGAGTGTCAGAGACACACTCACTCACACTCACACACTCACACACTCACTCACACACACTCACTCACACACTCACACTCACACACTGAACCTGGAGGGAGTCTACACCCAGGGGGAGAGTGTCAGAGACACACTCACTCACTCACACTCACACACTCACTCACTCACACTCACTCACACTCACACACTCACACACTGAACCTGGAGGGAGTCTACACCCAGGGGGAGAGTGTCAGAGACACACTCACTCACACTCACACACACTCACACTCACTCACACTCACACACTCACACTCACACTCACACACTCACACTCACACACACACACACTCACACTCACTCACACACTCACACACTCACACACTGAACCTGGCGGGAGTCTACACCCAGGGGGAGAGTGTCAGAGACACACTCACACTCACACTCACACACACTCACACACTGAACCTGGAGGGAGTCTACACCCGGGGGGAGAGTGTCAGAGACACACTCACACACTCACACTGAACCTGGAGGGAGTCTACACCCAGGGGGAGAGTGTCAGAGACACACTCACACACACTCACACTCACTCACACACACACTCACACACTCACACTCACACACTCACACTCACACACTGAACCTGGAGGGAGTCTACACCCAGGGGGAGAGTGTCAGAGACGCACTCACACTCACTCACACTCACACACTGAACCTGGCGGGAGTCTACACCCAGGGGGAGAGTGTCAGAGACACACACACACTCACACTCACACACTCACACTCACACTCACACACTGAACCTGGAGGGAGTCTACACCCAGGGGGAGAGTGTCAGAGACACACTCACACTCACTCACACTCACACTCACTCACACACTCACACTCACACACTCACACTCTCACACTCACACACACACTCACACACTGAACCTGTCGGGAGTCTACACCCGGGGGGGAGAGTGTCAGACACACTCACACTCACTCACACTCACACACTGAACCTGGCGGGAGTCTACACCCAGGGGGGAGAGTGTCAGAGACACACTCACTCACACTCACACACTCACACACACACACACTCACACACTGAATCTGTCGGGAGTCTACACCCAGGGGGGAGAGTGTCAGAGACACACTCACACTCACACTCACACACTCACACACTGAACCTGTCGGGAGTCTACACCCAGGGGGGGGAGAGTGTCAGAGACACACTCACACTCACTCACACTCACTCACACTCACACACTGAACCTGGCGGGAGTCTACACCCAGGGGGGAGAGTGTCAGAGACACACTCACTCACACTCACACACTCACACACACACACTCACACACTGAACCTGTCGGGAGTCTACACCCAGGGGGGAGAGTGTCAGAGACACACTCACTCACACTCACACACTCACACTCACACACTCACACACTCACACTCTCACACTGACACTCACTCACACTCACACACACACACTGAACCTGTCGGGAGTCTACACCCAGGGGGGAGAGAGTCAGAGACACACTCACACACACACACACTCACACACTCACACTCACACACACTCACACACACACACACTCACACACTGAACCTGTCGGGAGTCTACACC
>NW_027311598.1:0-22957 GCF_047496795.1 Chiloscyllium punctatum | reverse complement strand
AGGAAGCAGTGACGCTGCTCCAGCTCCTTTATTTTCTATAATACAGGAGGAAGCAGTGACGCTGCTCCAGCTCCTTTATTTTCTATAATACAGGAGTAAGCAGTGACTCTGCTCCAGCTCCTTTATTTTCTATATTACAGGAGGAAGCAGTGACGTTGCTGAGAGCTCCTTTATTTTCTATAACACAGGAGGAAGCAGTGACGCTGCTCCAGCTCCTTTATTTTCTATAATACAGGAGGAAGCAGTGACGATACTCCAGCTCCTTTATTTTCTATAATACAGGAGGAAGCAGTGACGCTGCTTCAGCTCCTTTATTTTCTATAATACAGGAGGAAGCAGTGACGCTGCTCCAGCTCCTTTATTTTCTATAATACAGGAGGAAGCAGAGACGCTGCTCCAGCTCCTTTATTTTCTATAATAGAGGAGTAAGCAGTGACTCTGCTCCAGCTCCTTTATTTTCTATAATACAGGAGGAAGCAGTGACGTTGCTGAGAGCTCCTTTATTTTCTATAACACAGGAGGAAGCAGTGACGCTGCTCCAGCTCCTTTATTTTCTATAATACAGGAGGAAGCAGTGACGCTGCTCCAGCTCCTTTATTTTCTATAATAGAGGAGGAAGCAGTGACGCTGATCCAGCTCCTTTATTTTCTATAATACAGGAGGAAGCAGTGACGTTGCTGAGAGCTCCTTTATTTTCTATAATACAGGAGGAAGCAGTGACGATACTCCAGCTCCTTTATTTTCTATAATACAGGAGGAAGCAGTGACGCTGCTCCAGCTCCTTTATTTTCTATAATACAGGAGGAAGCAGAGACGCTGCTCCAGCTCCTTTATTTTCTATAATACAGGAGGAAGCAGTGACGCTGCTCCCGCTCCTTTATTTTCTATAATACAGGCGGAAGCAGAGATGCTGCTCCAGCTCCTTTATTTTCTATAATACAGGAGGAAGCAGTGACGTTGCTCCAGCTCCTTTATTTTCTATAATACAGGAGGAAGCAGTGACGCTGCTCCAGCTCCTTTATTTTCTATAATATAGGAGGAAGCAGTGACGCTGCTCCAGCTCCTTTATTTTCTATAATACAGCTGGAAGCAGTGACGCTGCTCCAGCTCCTTTATTTTCAATAATACTGGAGGAAGCAGTGACGCTGCTCCAGCTCCTTTATTTTCTATAATACAGGAGGAAGCAGTGACGCTGCTCCAGCTCCTTTATTTTCTATAATACAGGAGGAAGCAGTGACGCTGCTCCAGCTCCTTTATTTTCTATAATACAGGAGGAAGCAGAGGCGCTGCTCCAGCTCCTTTATTTTCTATAATACAGGAGGAAGCAGTGACGCTGCTCCAGCTCCGTTATTTTCTATAATACAGGAGGAAGCAGTGACGCTGCTCCAGCTCCTTTATTTTCTATAATACAGGAGGATGCAGTGACGCTGCTCCAGTTCCTTTATTTTCTATAATATAGGAGGAAGCAGTGACGCTGCTCCAGCTCCTTTATTTTCTACAATACAGAAGGAAGCAGAGACGCTGCTCCAGCTCCTTTATTTTCTATTATACTGAAGGATGCAGAGACAATGCTCCAGCTCCTTTATTTTCTATAATACAGGAGGAAGCAGTGACGCTGCTCCAGCTCCTTTATTTTCTATAATACAGGAGGAAGCAGTGACGCTGCTCCAGCTCCTTTATTTTCTATAATACAGGAGGAAGCAGTGACGATGCTCCAGCTCCTTTATTTTCTATAATACAGGAGGAAGCAGTGACGCTGCTCCAGCTCCTTTATTTTCTATAATACAGGAGGAAGCAGTGACGCTGCTCCAGCTCCTTTATTTTCTATAATACAGGAGGAAGCAGAGACGCTGCTCCAGCTCCTTTATTTTCTATAATACAGAAGGAAGCAGTGACGCTGCTCCAGCTCCTTTATTTTCTATAATACAGGGGGAAGCAGTGACGCTGCTCCAGCTCCTTTATTTTCTATAATCCAGGAGGGAGCAGTGACGCTGCTCCAGCTCCTTTATTTTCGATAATACAGGAGGAAGCAGTGACGCTGCTCCGGCTCCTTTATTTTCGATAATACAGGAGGAAGCAGTGACGCTGCTCCAGCTCCTTTATTTTCTATAATACTGGAGGAAGCAGTGACGATGCTCCAGCTCCTTTATTTTCTATAATACAGGAGGAAGCAGTGACGCTGCTCCAGCTCCTTTATTTTCTATAATACAGGAGGAAGCAGTGACGCTGCTCCGGCTCCTTTATTTTCTATAATACAGGAGGAAGCAGTGACGCTGCTCCAGCTCCTTTATTTTCTATAATACTGGAGGAAGCAGAGACGCTGCTCCAGCTCCTTTATTTTCTATAATACAGGAGGAAGCAGTGACGCTGCTCCAGCTCCTTTATTTTCTATAATACAGGAGGAAGCAGTGACGCTGCTCCGGCTCCTTTATTTTCTATAATACAGGAGGAAGCAGTGACACTGCTCCAGCTCCTTTATTTTCTATAATGCAGCAGGATGCAGTGACGCTGCTCCAGCTCCTTTATTTTGTATAATACAGGAGGAAGCAGAGACGATGCTCCAGCTCCTTTATTTTCGATAATACAGGAGGATGCAGTGACGCTGCTCCAGCTCCTTTATTTTCTATAATACAGGAGGAAGCGGTGACGCTGCTCCAGCTCCTTCATTTTCAATAATACAGGAGGAAGCAGTGACGCTGCTCCAGCTCCTTTATTTTCTATAATACAGGAGGATGCAGTGACGCTGCTCCAGCTCCTTTATTTTCTATAATACAGGAGGAAGCGGTGACGCTGCTCCAGCTCCTTCATTTTCTATAATACAGGAGGATGCAGTGACGCTGCTCCAGCTCCTTTATTTTCGATAATACGGGAGGAAGCAGTGACGCTGCTCCAGCTCCTTTATTTTCTATAATACAGGAGGAAGCAGTGACGCTGCTCCAGCTCCTTTATTTTCTATAATACAGGAGGAAGTAGTGACGCTGCTCCAGCTCCTTTATTTTCTGTAATGCAGGAGGAAGCGGTGACGCTGCTCCAGCTCCTTTATTTTCTATAATACAGGAGGAAGCAGTGACGCTGCTCCAGCTCCTTTATTTTCTATAATACAGGAGGAAGCAGTGACGCTGCTCCAGCTCCTTTATTTTCTATAATACAGGAGGAAGCAGTGACGCTGCTCCAGCTCCTTTATTTTCTATAATACAGGAGGAAGCAGTGACGCTGCTCCAGCTCCTTTATTTTCTATAATACAGGAGGAAGCAGTGACGCTGCTCCAGCTCCTTTATTTTCTGTAATGCAGGAGGAAGCGGTGACGCTGCTCCAGCTCCTTTATTTTCTATAATACAGGAGGAAGCAGTGACGCTGCTCCAGCTCCTTTATTTTCTATAATACAGGAGTAAGCAGTGACTCTGCTCCAGCTCCTTTATTTTCTATAATACAGGAGGAAGCAGTGACGTTGCTGAGAGCTCCTTTATTTTCTATAACACAGGAGGAAGCAGTGACGCTGCTCCAGCTCCTTTATTTTCTATAATACAGGAGGAAGCAGTGACGATACTCCAGCTCCTTTATTTTCTATAATACAGGAGGAAGCAGTGACGCTGCTTCAGCTCCTTTATTTTCTATAATACAGGAGGAAGCAGTGACGCTGCTCCAGCTCCTTTATTTTCTATAATACAGGAGGAAGCAGTGACGCTGCTCCAGCTCCTTTATTTTCTATAATACAGGAGGAAGCAGTGACGCTGCTCCAGCTCCTTTATTTTCTATAATACAGGCGGAAGCAGAGATGCTGCTCCAGCTCCTTTATTTTCTATAATACAGGAGGATGCAGTGACGCTGCTCCAGCTCCTTTATTTTGTAGAATACAGGCGGAAGCAGAGATGCTGCTCCAGTTCCTTTATTTTCTATAATACAGGAGAAGCAGAGACGCTGCTCCAGCTCCTTTATTTTCTATAATACCGGAGGAAGCAGTGACGCTGCTCCAGGTCCTTTATTTTCTATAATACAGGAGGAAGCAGAGACGATGCTCCGGCTCCTTTATTTTCTATAATACAGGAGGAAGCAGAGACGCTGCTCCGGCTCCTTTATTTTCTATAATACAGGAGGAAGCAGTGACGCTGCTCCGCCTCCTTTATTTTCTATAATACTGGAGGAAGCAGAGACGCTGCTCCAGCTCCTTTATTTTCTATAATACAGGAGGAAGCAGAGACGCTGCTCCAGCTCCTTTATTTTCTATAATACTGGAGGAAGCAGAGACGCTGCTCCGGCTGCTTTATTTTCTATAATACACAGGAAGCAGTGACGCTGCTCCAGCTCCTTTATTTTCTATAATAGAGTTGGAAGCAGTGACGCTGCTCCAGCTCCTTTATTTTCTATAATACAGGAGAAAGCAGAGACGCTGCTCCAGCTTCTTTATATTCTATAATACAGGAGGAAGCAGTGACGCTGCTCCAGCTCCTTTATTTTCTATGATACAGGAGGAAGCAGTGACTCTGCTCCAGCTCCTTTATTTTCTATAATACAGGAGGAAGCAGTGACGCTGCTCCAGTTCCTTTATTTTCTATAATACAGGAGGAAGCAGTGACGCTGCTCCAGCTCCTTTATTTTCTATAATACAGGAGGAAGCAGTGACGCTGCTCCAGCTCCTTTATTTTCTATAATACAGGAGGAAGCAGTGACGCTGCTCCAGCTCCTTTATTTTCTATCATACAGGAGGAAGCAGTGACGCTGCTCCAGCTCCTTTATTTTCTATAATCCAAGAGGAAGCAGTGACGCTGCTCCAGCTCCTTTATTTTCTATAATACAGGAGGAAGCAGAGACGCTGCTCCAGCTCCTTTATTTGGTGAAAACATTAAATAGGTCTGTTTCCATGCTGTACATCTCTATGTCTGTATTTAAAAGGCTTCTGGATGCAATGTAGTCAGGGATTGTTTGGAGGGGTAAGGAACAAATGTTGGCTAATATAGCTTATTAATTCCGGTTATCTGGTCAGCAGGGACGAGGTGGAATGGAGGGTCTGTTTCTGTGCTCGGCACTTCCGAAATCCTGATGAAGGACTTTACCCGAAACGTCGATTTTCCTGCCCCTTGGATGCTGCCTGACCTGAAGTGCTTTTCCGGCACCACTCTGATCTAATCTCAGAAATGTACTTCTTATTCAGGCGACTTCTCCTGCCTACCGAAGGTACACAAAGACAACACACCAGGATGTCCCATCACCTTAGGCAATGGGACCCGATGTGTGAACCTCACTGCCGATGTCAAATACATCTTGAAAGCCATGAGGCAGGGTACCCCCAGCTTCTACCACGACAGAACATTGGGACACAGGCAGATTTCAACCTCATACCTTCAAGGCTGAATCTGAGCTGAGGGCGCACCTATTGTTAAAGATTTACCTGAGAATTTAGCTATTTTTACATACGGTTTACATATGAAAGAACATCTAACATGGTATTTCTGACAGTATACAGACTGAACAGACAATACACTTTAATTTTAAAAATGTAATTTCAGTGGCATCACCCTGTAATCTTTTACTATAAATTCTGTGTGGTATGATGTTATGCTCCACAACCACCTGATGAAGGAACAGCACTCCAAAAGCTGGTACTATCAAATAAACCTGTTGGACTATAACCTGATGTTGTGTGATTATTTAATTTTGTCCACCCCAGTCCAACACCGGCACCTCCAAATCTTTACTCCATATTGTTTACACTAACTCACACCCTGTTCAGGTCAGTTTATCACAATGACCCTGTTCCTCTTTTTGTGAGGTTCCCTGTGTATATTAAAAGAGTTAATGGGTCCTGAGAGGATGAATACATTCTCTTTATCCTGTCAGTTTAAACAGTTGAACATATCAGTTTGAAGTCAATGGAAGAGGAGATTGTCTTTTTCTGTACAATTTCAGTGCAGAACGTTCAACCATAAACTGTCTTTGCAAAAGTGGGGGCTGAATGCAATTCTCACTGAGCAACATTAATACAGAAAACACAATTCCGAGTTCCTGTTATCAATTGGTGAAGGAACTGGGATGTGAAAACCAATTGTGGTGTGGTGCCGTGGCTCAGTTTGTGAACTTACCCACATCATGAACAGCCCACCAAGATTTCACATCGTAGTGGTGCCTGGGTATTTTACCAAATGCATGGTTGTCTCAACATCTCCCATGTCAGTGTTGCTCATCAGTCAACCATGCGTCCTGTTTGAGTGTCAGCCTGTTTTGGTGATCCTGATCTGCTCCCTGGTTTAGTTCCTCCAGTGGATATTGTTTCTTCCGAACTATTAATTCAATCTGGAGTTTCCTTCCTGTGTTTGACAAGAACTTCTGCTTCTCCTCCTCCTTTATTACGCCTCGTTCATTTCCAGTTTGTTGGGAATAACGAGGTGAGCCAGGAGACATGGCAGACTCGCCGGTGAATGTTGCAGTAATGGCGCAGACACCAAGAGCTGTTCACCCTAATTCTCTGCTGTCAACATTCATTCATTCCACACCAACAGGAAATACTTCATTGTTCTCCTGTCGTTGTGGTTTGCACTGTGATTGCGGTTTCTTTTCTTGTGGATTATGAAGTTTATTTAGAACTCGAAAGGATCGTAATATTTGGAGGAAGGAATGACTCCTCACCTCAGGAATAAGTGCCAGACACATTATTCGGAGTATGTGAGCCCAATCCCACACATGCTACCGAGGGGGCAGAAAGCCTGTTAGCTGGTCCACTCTCAATTTGTCTCCGAATATCAGACTTTTCAAAGAGCAGAAATGGGAAATGAGGAATATGGACAGACCGAGAGTCCGAGAATGTGAAAGAGGGTCAGGTACATTCACAGAGAAAGAAAGAAAGATGGAGACGCATATTGAGGGAGATACTGAAAGGACCAATTCTCCAATCGACATGGCTGCTGACTGACAGAAACAAATAGGAATAAAAAGGGAACTATTAAGCACAGCCTTTCACCAGCTCCGGGTAACGGAAGGATTCTTACAGCCAACAAAGTCATTTTGAATTTTCAACATTGACGGTTGTAAGTTAATGAAAGATTTTGGTAAATATCCTGACTGGGATAACTGATCATTTTACCAAAAATATAATACAGAAATGTCGAAGTAACCTCGCTCTGCTGATATGAACCATTAACTCTGTTTCTCCCCACTGTCCTACTGAGTTTTTCTATCAAATCTTGGTTTTGGTTCGGATTTCAAACATCTGCAGTTCTTTGTTTCATGTTATTCTTAACAACGTTTGAGACAAAACCAATGACCTGACGGCCACAGAAAATCGGTCAGAAATACTGTTAGCAAGATATCTTTGCAGAACATATCGCCCATTCCCTGACCAGGAATCACCCTTTCCCCTTCAGATAGTGCACCAACTCCTAACCGTGAGATTAAAAGGGAAGGAGACAGAAACTGTCGCATTTATTCTCAATGAAACCACTTATGCATTTCATTTTGGATCATTTTCGCTGCACATTAGTTTCTCGTTGTCTTTGAGGTTTTTTTAACACAGTCGGAAAATACCATTCGGCCCATCGTGCAGTATGGATCATCAGATAGCCATCTGTTTTCGATCCAGTGTCCAGCTTTGGCACGATACCTTGTGTGTTCTGATGTTTTCAACGCAAAATTCAGAAAAGATTATCCCTGTGATCTTAAACGAGACACCAATGGGAGTGAGTTCTACACCGTCATACCGAAGTGAAATCCCGTCATATTTTCACCCATAGAGTGAGTCACAGACACACATTCCCGGAGGTGGGGGGTGGGGGGAGTGCAGAGGTTTCGGGATTATACCAGCTCCTTGTGCTTCAGTACCGCTCTCCACCAACTTAAGACACCCCCTCCACCAAACACACACACACACGTTTCTCCGACAAAAGGCAGCTTTAGGTGTAACTAAAGCCAGTTTTACAGACAATGAGAGACGTTGCGATGAGCTGGAATTTAAAATGGACAATTGCCTCACATGCAACTTTCAAATTTGAAAAAACACTGATCCAAAGTCTGCAGCTCCTCAAAATCTGTCGCACATTGAGGTACAATACTCCCAAATTCGGGACCCACTGATCCAATCCCTGCAGTACATTGCACACAAATCAGGAAGGATTCGATTCACCAAAAGTCAGAGCCATTATCCATGATGTCAGTGTCCCAGCGGCAGCCGGAGGTCCGACAGGGAGTCGATATGAAATGGAAACATGGACATCGGGGGAAACAGTATTCACAAGGTGAACAATCAGTAAAAATAATTATCGTCACTGTTTCCCATCGGATGTCCCACTCCGTGAAGCAATGTCTTTCAATGCCCAAGGAAACATATTTACCCTCAGGTCCCTGCTTCAGTGTCGCCTGCGCCTCTGCTGGAAGTTGCCAACATTTTATTCACAGTCACTCCGCGATTTTTTGATTCACTCCAGTGAAATATCTTTTCATACCTTGCGTCATGGCCTCTTCCCGTCAAGATCCTGAACCAGTCCAGCGAGAAACCTCTGTTGATTTGAATCCCGGGATGGAGAATCAGACGAGATGAACAGTGCTTTTTATTGGTGGAACCCCTTCACTTCAACCTCACGCCTCAAAACGGGTCTCTGCCCGCGTCAACCTGTTCTGTACATTCCTGCATTACACCGATTGACCAACATCAGATTACCACAGCTCCACTTTCTTTACTGTGAAACACAAGGCGATAATATGAAGCATTTGCAAAATTGAAGAGAGAAACTTTGTTGCCGAAGGTGGTTATGAAGGGATGGACAGGCACAAGGGTGTGTACAATTCAGGTCGCTTTGGATACTGTCAGCATTACCGGGGGCCCGTGCTGTGGAGTCAAAGTTTGTATCGTCCAGACATGGATACAGTTCCCATTCAGGGAATGAAGGTTTAATTCTCTTCATGTGAATTGTCTGAATGAAAACGCATTCCCCGTTCCACACAGAAGACAGACCGGGATCCCTCCAGAATCAGCCCAGTGATTGCTTGAACCATGTAGAAGGACAATGACAGCGGACAGATACGATAGTGACCCCTTCAAATCTCCCTCCAATCATCTCACCTTCCTGAGTTGGGAATATGTTGGTGTTCCTTCAGTGTCTCTGGGTGTAAATCCAGGAAATCCCGCACTTGCAGCATAATGGCTGTACCTCCGTGTGAAGGAGTTCAATGGTTCACAAAAGCAACTCATATCCTCCATCTCTGGGGGATTTAGGGATGGACAGCGAGTCCTATTCCATTGAGTCATATCTTTATCCCAGGAATGCGTTTCTAACAGTGGTAGGTTCCAATCGGACACCTTCAGGAGATCGGTAGTAAGTTGAGAAGTGGAGCAGGGAAGTGAAATTGACGTGAATGACAATGATGACTGGGAGGCATGAGGCAGGAAGGGAGTCTGGATCTGGTGGTGCAAGGCTCAGTGTCGCTGCTAATGGGTCAGCCTTTACTGCAAACTGTTTACATTGGCTCACACACCATTCCTGGGCAATTCATGGCAATGACACTGTACCTCTTCGTGTGAGATTACCACTGTGTGTATTAAATCCATCAATACTCCCCAAGAGAATGAACAACTTCCCCTTTGTCCTGTTTTTTAAACAGATACAAAAACCTGTTTGAAGCCAATGTAAGAGAAGATTGCCCTTTTATGTGCCTTTGCATTGAAGAATGTTCAATCGTGAAATGTCTGGTTTTGCAACAGTGGGGTTTGATTGTAAATCACACTGAGTAATATTGATACAGAAATGTATTTCCGAGTTACTGTGGTCATGTGGTTAAGGAACTGCACATATGGCCGTCCCTTAGTTATTTCAAACCCCTCCTTGGGAAGCAGCTGACCATAGGGTCCAATCCCAGCTGCGCCCGCTTGTTGTATTGAAGGCCCGTAGGTTCACCTTTTATTAAGGGTCGTGTTACTGATGAAGGGACTCAGCATCCTGTTTGAGTTCGAGCCTGTTATGGTTTGGTAAACCCACTCCTTTTTCCTGGTTTAGTTCCAGCAGTGCATGTTATCCTTCCTAACCAATACACCAACCTGGAGTTTCTTGCCGCTGTTCCAAAAGCACTCCTTCCTCTCCTCCACTTTTATTCTCTCTCCTTCATTCCAAGTTTGGTGGGAATAACGAGGTGAGGCAGGAGACACTGCAGAAAGGCCGTGGATGTTGTGGTTATGGCACAGAAACCACGGGTGGATCACCCTCATTCTCTGCTGTCGCCATTCATTCATTTTACAGCATCATTAACGCCTCCATATTCTCCTTTGTTGTAGTTTATCTTCTATTGGATAAGGAATGTAACTTTAATTTCGAAAGGGTTACAATATTTTGAGGAAGAACTGGCTCCTTATATCACATCCAAGTGGCAGACGTATTATCCGTAGAGTGTGAGCCAAGTTTTCCAGTCTCCTGCCAGGTTCCAGAAAACCTCTCAGCAGCTCCATTCTCAAACTATCCCTGATCGTCAGGCTTTTCATAGAGTAGGAATGGGAAATGAGGGATATTGGCAAATAAAGGGTCAAAGAATATGATAAAGGGTGAGGTAGATACACAGAGATAAAGACAGAAAATTAGAGACTCATCTTGAGGGAGACCCTGAAAGAATCAGATCTCGGGTCGACATGGCTGCTAACTGGCAAAAAACAAATAGATTTTGATAACTATCCTCATTCGACCGATAAAACTGACCATTATCCCGACATTGTGGTCTAGAAATGAAGAACTAATCTGATTCTGTCATTGTGAATCATTGTCTCTGTTTCTCCCCACAGATGTTGCCAGGACTATTCAGTTTACACGTCAATTCTTGTTTTTGGTTCAGATTTCCAACATCTGCATCTCTTGGTTTTCTGTTCAACTTTAAAACGGTTGGCACAAAACCGATGTTCGGCCAGCTTTGGAAAAGTGGTCAGGAATATTCTTCCCACGATGTGTGTGCAGAACAAAGCACGCATTCCTTGACCGGGGATAGAACCCGTGTCACGGCGGCGAGAGAGCCAAATGCTGGCTACTAGACGACAAGGGAAGGCAGAAGGCGGCCTTGCATTTATTCAGAATGAAAACACTTTTGCCTTTTCATTTCTGATCAGTCTTGCTGCAGATTAGGTCCTCCTTGCCTTCTGCTTTCACAGAGTGGGAAGAGACCGTTCGGCCCATCGTACATTGCAGCTCATCGGACATCCATGTATTCCAGTCCCAGTTTCTAGTTTTGGCTCAAAATATTATCCAAAAGCAACATTTAATTTGAATACACACTGATCCAATCACTGCAGCTCGAAAGAACCTAAGAAAATAGCAACTGACAACATGCAATTGGCTGAACTAACACGTTGCACTCGAGACATGCAGGATGTAAAACTACAATCGCCTGATTCAATGTCAGATGTTTTATCTATTGCTTCACTAGCCGGATGCACACACGCACACGCTGGACACCTTTCCATATGTGATGTAAACATGGAGATCAGGGAAACAACATTCATAAGGTGATCAACCAGCAAAGATAATCCACTTTGTGTAACAGGGCCTTTCAATGGCAAAGCAAATACATTTGTCCTCAGGTACCTGCTTCTGTGTCGCCTGTTCTTCTGCTGGACGTCTCCAGCATTTTATTCACAGTCATTACGCTATCTTATGATGTACTCCACTGGAATGTACTTTCATACTTGGATTTAGTGTCACTTCCAGTAAAGGTCCTGAACAAATTCAGCGAGAATCCTCTGGTCATTTCCGACAAGGAATTTGGAATCAGACGATTTGAATCAAGGCTTTATTTGTGCCCCCCCCCCCCCCCCATCACCGCAGATCAACGCCTCAAAACGAGCCGCTGTTAGTATCAAACTGTTCTGTACCTTCCTGCAGTAAATCAGGTTAGCACAGCTCCACTTTCTTCACATTGAAACCAGGGCGGCAATATGAATAGTTTGGAAACTTAGAGAGAGAAACATTGCTGCTGAAGAAGATGATGACGTGAAGATCATACACAGAGTCTGGACAGATCAGGTCACAAGTGTTACTGCCAGCTGCAGTAGGGTCACTGGTTCGGAGTCTGAGTTTGTAATGCCCAGACCGGGATACAATTCCCAGTCAGGAAATGAAGATATATTTCTCTTCTTGTGAATTATCTTATTGAAAACTAACTCCTGCTTCCTCACAGAACACAGACCCAGACCAACCCAGTGATTGTTTGCATCTATCTAGAAGGACAATAGCAACAGACACACGAGAGAACTGTAACCACAAATCACCCATCTCGGATCTCACCTTTCTGAGTTGGAAATATCTCGCTGCTCCGACAGTGCTTTTGGTTCTAGATCCTGGAATGGAATTGAATGGCGTCCTACGCCACGAATGAGTTTCGAACAGGGTGGTTAGATTCCCTATCGCTTGGAAACAGGCCCATCGGCCCCACACTATCCCTCCAGAGAGTAACCCACACAGACCCAATTCCTTTTGGCTAATGCACCAAACAATTTTGGCAATTATGCTTAGGAGGTCTACTCTCAAACTATCTCCGAATGTCAGACTTTTCACACAGCAGAAATGGAAAATAAGGGATATTGATAGACAGAGAGTGGGGGCATGTGGAAGAGAGTGAGGTTGATACGCAGAGGAAATGATAGACGAGTAGAGACGCGTATTGAGGGCGAGCCTGAAAATAGAAACTTTCCATTTAAAATGGGTGCTCACTGACAGAAAGGGGAATAAAAAAGAACAATTGAAGGCCAGCGTTTCACCAGCTCAAGGCAACGGAATAGAAACTCTCCATTTAAAATGGGTGCTCACTGACAGAAAGGGGAATAAAAAAGAACAATTGAAGGCCAGCGTTTCAGCAGCTCAAGGCAACGGAATCAGCATTACACCCAGAAAAGTCGGTTGACATTCAGAATGTTGACATTTCGCGACTAATGTAATATTCTGATAAATATGCTGATTTGCTAAGTAAAACAGACAATTACTCTAGCATTAAAACAATAAAATGCATAACTAGTCTGGTTCTGTCAATCTGAAACATTAAACCTGTTTCTCTCCACAGATGCTGCCACGTTGGTACATGATGGGTATTGGGTGTTGTGTTCTGGGGAGTTTTGTCTGAGTGAGGCTGTCGGTTTATGTGTCTGTTGTAACCCAGTGTGTTCAGAGGAGTCTGACTGTCAGTTCCCAGCAATTTATTTTAATAAAGGGGAGTATGCTTTTCAAATTGCCTCGTTGTGAACTTCGTGTGTGCCAGACATCTGGGAATGAAATCGGGGGGATATCCATTCTTGGCAAAGATATTGTGTGACAGTCCCGAATTGTCACGGACCAGCTGTCCCGAGTAGTAATCCGTCCAGACGGCAAGGTTTGGTGAGAACTGCACAATTGTAATATGACAGGGCTAACAGAAGGCAGAGAGAGAATTTCTAGAAGCAGGGCACTCATCCGCGGATTCCATCAATAAACAGATTCATCTGGACCCAGTCTGTAACCCCAAAAACCGGAAGGAGCGGGAATGAAACCAAATCAATTCCAACTGCCCCAGGACAGCAGCGCTTCACAACAGACTCTGCAGCCCTGAGGATGTCACCCAGAAATGTGAGGAAAATGCTGCAAACCATCTTCCCAGCTCCGCCAAACACGCTGCAGTATGTTTGGAAGCACGGTTTGGAATTGTCTCGCTGCCGTTTGTGTGAGCAGTACATGACATAGACGAATCGCACTCCCTCAAGGTCAGCATGCCAGTGTGTCTGCCAATGGTTCCGCCTTTTCTGTTTTGCTTCTGTTCCACGCTAAGAGCTGTCAGTTTTTGGATTCGCTGGAGTGCTGAGGGGGTAACACAATTTGTGTGGTATTTTTCTTCAGCCAAACTCCACTCTCCCGGAAAAATAGCCAAACGCGCTGAGTAACAAATAGCAAGCGTTTTTTTTTATCAAATGGTCTATTCAAGCTGGTGTCAGCTTTTGGAGCGTCTCAGAGTTGCCAAGCACGGAAACAGACCCTGCTATCTAACTTGCCACTGCTAAACAGATAACCGAAATTAATCTAACCAATATTTGCCAAAATTTGTCCCTTATCTCTCCGAACCCTTTCAGCTGCCTTTGAAATGTTGTGAGCGCACCAGTCTCTGCCCCTAAATATGACAATTCATTCTGTACACACGGAAATGTCTGTGTTCAAAACAAGTGTCCCTCACATCCCCTTTAAATATTACTGTTCTCACATTAAACCAATGTTATCTCGCATTGAACTCAAGTACCTTGTGAAAAATTACTCCCTGACTCTTTTCTCTGTCCGTCTCCCTCATGTCCTTATAAAATTCTGTAAGGCCATTCCTCAGCCCTGAAGCTCCAGGGAAAACTGCCGAAGCCAATTCAGCTTCGTGCTATTGTCCAAACAGTGCAAACCTTGCAAACCCTTTCAAATACTTTCGAAATTGTTCCACGTTCGTTACTGAATGCGCGATCTGTCAGTGCCTGAAGTGAAGCGATGCTGAAACGCTAGTAATGAGATTTTGGCGGTCTGCGCCTCTGTGGTACTGTGGCCGAGTGGTCTAAGGCGCTGGATTTAAGCTCCAGTCTCTAACGAGTCGTGGGTTCGGATCCCACCGCTACCAGCGGTTGCTCCACTGCAAACAGCTGAACAAAGCAGAACCTCTGTAGGCTGTCTGCGTTTTCGTTGTTGTGTTTGCCGCTGCTCAGGTCAACTGAGTCTGAAAACAGTGTGAGTCCTTGCTGTCGGACTCTCCTCAACCCCTCTGCTTTCGGACATCTGCATGGCCAGTTTCTGTGTATCAAATTGTCACTGCATTTGGCTGGAAGCTTGGTGGTTCGAGCCCGCCCTTAGCACCGAACCACAATTATTTCAGTCCAAGCATTGAGACCACAAGAACTCACCCGAGTCTGCAGCTGGATGTGGCCCCAATCTCTCCAAGGCCCCGCTGCCAACAGAAAGCGGCTACTGCAGCTTCAATCAGCGGCTTCCTGCTCAGCCCTGGGACACAGCACCTGGAAAATCCTTCCCCAGGAACGGCTCTTCCCGTGTGAAAGGGACAACCATTCCACTTTAAATTGGACACGGCTTCAGAGGATTGTTCCTGTTCTTGGAACGTTTCATAAACAAAACTCCTGTCTCGCAAATAAGGAGGGGGAAAAGTTGTTGGCAGGAAGAATAGAGAAAGTGTTGACTGTGAGGACTCTGTCTCGTCAGCAGATAGGATTCCATCTTATGGGCAAGTGGAGACAGCTTTCACTCAGAAACCGAGGTGTGATCAAACACAGTCGGATCGACGTGTCCAAAGCAACCCCTACACTGGGTTGCAATACTGCAAGTGGAGCAGAGAGCTGGATTTCGTTAAAGGAGGGAAAGGGCCCATCGTGAGGCTGGAACCTACGGCCCTGAGATGAAGCATCTTATGCTCTACCGACTAAAGTAGCTGGGCCTGGCTCACGATTGATGAGTGTGTGATTTCATACTGAGCATATTTCACCCGGCATTGCAATTTGCAAGGATCCAGTTCATTCCTCCCAATCACAAATGTCATCATTCACACTTTCCATTTCTCAGCTATTATTCCTTCAGAACATTATTATCTATTTAACACTTGTCTCTGGATTTAAGACTCAATATAAATATTTTCATATTTTTATCCTCATCTTTATGTCTCTGGAGTGATTCCCAGTCTCTCTGGCAGACGGTAAATCAATTGGGAAATTCCCGAAGGAAACCCAATCATTCCAGTTTCGAGTGTAAGGAATCCTATCTGCTGACGAGACAGAGTCCTCACAGTCAACACTTTCTCTATTCTTCCTGCCAACAACTTTTCCCACTTCTTATTTGCGAGACAGGAGTTTTGTTTATGAAACGTTCCAAGCACAGGAACAATCCTCTGAAGCCGTGTCCAATTTAAAGTGGAATGGTTGTCCCTTTCACACGGGAAGAGCCGTTCCTGGGGAAGGATTTTCCATGTGCTGTGTCCCAGGGCTGAGCAGGAAGCCGCTGATTGAAGCTGCAGTAGCCGCTTTCTGTTGGCAGCGGGGCCTTGGAGAGATTGGGGCCACATCCAGCTGCAGACTCGGGTGGGTTCTCGTGGTTGCAGTGTCGGGACATGGTTGGTCTCAATGATTGAACTGAAATAATTGAGGCTCGGTGCAAAGGTCGGGCTCGAACCACCAAACTTTCAGACAAATGAGCTGACTATTTGAGATACAGAAACTGGCCATGCAGATCTCCGAAAGCAGAGGGATTGAGGAGAGTCGGACAGCAAGGACTCACACTGTTTTCAGAGTCAGTCCGGAGCAGCTGCAAACACATAGGGCGTGCTCAGCTTCTGCTTATGTTCAACTGGGCAGTAGAACATCAGTTATCTTGGTAGCGGTGGGATTCGAACCCACGACTCGATAGAGACTGGAGCTTAAATCCAGCGCCTGACACCACTCGGCCACGCAACCTTACAGATTACAGAAACAGAATGTCAAAATTGTCATTACTAGTGTTTCAGCATCGCTTCACTTCAGGCACTAACAGATCGCGCATTGAATAATGAACGTGGTGCAATTTCGAAAGTATTTGAAAGGGTTTCCAAGGTTTGCACTGTTTGGACAATAGCACGAAGCTGAATAGACTTCGACAGTTTTCCCTGGAGCTTCAGGGCTGAGGAATGGCCTTACAGAATTTTATAAAGTCATGAGGCAGACGGACAGAGAAAAGAGTCAGGGAGTATTTTTTCACAAGGCACATGAGTTCAAAGCGAGATAACATTGGTTAAATGTGAGAACAGTAATATTTAAAGGGGATGTGAGGGACAGTTGTTTTACACACAGCCATTTCCGTGTGTACAGAATGAATTGTCATATTTAATGTCAGAGACTGGTGCGCTCACAACATTTCAAAGACAACTGAAAGGATTCGGAGAGATAAGGGACAAAATTTGGCAAATATTGGTTAGATTAATTTCGGTTATCTGTTTAGCAGTGGCAAGTTAGATAGCAGGGTCTGTTTCCGTGCTTGGCAACTCTGAGACGCTCCAGAAGCTGACACCAGCTTGAATAGACCATTTGCTAAAAAACGCGTGCTGTTTGTTACTCAATTAGAGCGTTTGGCTATTTTTCCTGGAGGGTGGATTTTGGCCTGAAGAAAAATACCACACAAATTGTGTTAACCCCTCAGCACTCCAGCGAATCCAAAAACTGACAGCTCTTAGCGTGGAACAGAAGCATAACAGAAAAGGCGGACCCATTGCCAGACACACTGGCATGCTGACTTTGAGGGAGTGCGCGTCATCTATGTCATGTACTGCAGCGAGACAATTCCAAACCGTGCTTCCAAACTTACTGCAGCTTTAATGCATTGTCAAGTCCCAGAAAGTGCTCAAGTAACTTACAACAAAACAGAACAACAATGAACCATGAGAAGTGAAGATGACCAATTCCATTCTTGATTAAATTGGGTCAACAATGCGCTGGTCCCTCCATCTGATGGAGAGGACCAATCCCCAGCCTCCCTGACCAGGACAGGAATGAAGGAAACCAGAGAGCTAGAACAACGTTTCACACCGTGATTGCCCACCGTTTCACCACAGCAACAAAAACCAGCGAACAGATTCAGTGTAGGATCTGGTTTCACATCAGCAATGAAATATCAATCCCCACTCACTTTCAGGGAAAACGGTGCCCACCGTAAATTGTCTGGAATAGACAATAGACAATAGATGCAGGAGTAGGCCATTCTGCCCTTCGAGCCTGCACCGCCATTCAATATGATCATGGCTGATCATTCCTAATCAGTATCCTGTTCCAGCCTTATCTCCATACCCCTTGACTCCACTATCTTTAAGAGCTCTATCCAATTCTTTCTTAAAAGAATCCAGAGACTGGGCCTCCACTGCCCTCTGGGGCAGAGCATTCCACACAGCCACCACTCTCTGGGTGAAGTAGTTTCTCCTCATCTCTGTCCTAAATGGTCTACCCCGTATTTTTAAGTTGTGTCCTCTGGTTCGGCACTCCCCCATCAACGGAAATATGTTCCCTCCTGCCAGAGTGTCCAGTCCTTTCATAATCCTATACGTTTCAATCAGATCCCCTCTCAGTCTTCTAAACTCAAGGGGACACAAGCCCAGTTGCTTCAGTCTTTCCGTGTAAGGCAATCCTGCCATTCCAGGAATTGACCTCGTGAACCTACGCTGCACTCCCTCAATAGCCAGAATGTCTTTCCTCAAATTTGGAGACCAGAACTGTACACAGTACTCCAGGTGTGGTCTCACCAGGGCCCTGTACAGCTGCAGAAGCACCTCTTTGCTTCTATACTCAATCCCTCTTGTTATGAAGGCCAGCATGCTATTAGCCTTCTTCACGACCTGCTGTACCTGCATGCTTGCCTTCATTGACTGGTGGACAAGAACACCCAGATCTCTCTGAACAGCCCCTTTACCTAATTTGATACCATTGAGGTAGTAATCTGCCTTCCTGTTCTTGCCACCAAAGTGGATAAACAGACATTTATCCACATTAAACTGCATCTGCCATGCATCTGCCCACACACCTAACTTGTCCAGGTCACCCTGTAATCCCCTAACATCCTCATCACATTTCACCCTACCACCTAGCTTTGTGTCATCAGCAAATTTGCTAATGTTATTGCTGATACCATCTTCTATATCATTTACATATATTGTAAAAAGCTGCGGTCCCAGCACGGATCCCTGTGGTACCCCACTGGTCACTGCCTGCCATTCCGAAATGGAGCCGTTAATCACTACCCTTTGTTTCCTATTAGCCAACCAATTCTCTATCCAATCTAGTACTTTGCCCCCAATCCCGTGCGCCCTAATTTTACTCACTAACCTCTTGTGTGGGACTTTATCAAAAGCTTTCTGAAAGTCCAGGTACACTACATCCACTGGATCTCCCTCGTCCATCTTCCGAGTTACATCCTCAAAAAATTCAAGAAGATTAGTCAAGCATGATTTCCCCTTCATAAATCCATGCTGACTCTGTCCTATCCTGTTACTATTATCCAGATGTGCCGTAATTTCATCCTTTATAATAGACTCCAGCATCTTTCCCACCACTGAGGTCAGACTAACTGGTCTATAATTTCCTGCTTTCTCCCGCCCACCCTTCTTAAAAAGTGGCACAACATTAGCCGCCCTCCAATCCTCAGGAACCAACCCCGATTCTATTGAACTCTGGAAAATAATCACCAGCGCATCCACGATTTCCCGAGCCACCTCCTTCAGTACCCTGGGATGCAGGCCATCAGGTCCCGGAGACTTATCAACCTTCAGACCTAACAGTCTCTCCAACACCAAATCCTGGCAAATAGAAATTCCCTTAAGTTCAGGTCCTTCAGCCACTGTTACCTCAGGGAGATTGCTTGTGTCTTCCCCAGTGAACACAGATCTGAAGTACCCATTTAATTCCTCTGCCATTTCTTCGTTCCCAGTTATATATTCCCCTGCTTCTGTCTTCAAGGGCCCAATTTTTGTCCTAACTATTTTTTTGCCTTGGACATACCTAAAAAAGCTTTTACTATCCTCCTTTATATTCTTGGCCAGTTTACCTTCGTACCTCATTTTTTTCTCTGCGTATTTCCTTCTTACTAATCCTCTGTTGTTCTTTAAAAGCTTCCCAGTCCTCCGTTTTCCCGCTTATCCTCGCTAAGTTCTACTTTTTCTCTTTTAACCTTATATGTTTCTTTACTTCCCTTGTCAGCCACGGCCGCCCATGTCTCCTCCTGGGATCTTTCTTCCTTTTAGGAATGAACTGATCCTGCATCTTCTGCATTATACACAGAAATATCCGCTATTGTTCCTCCACGGTCTTCCCTGTTAAGGTATTGAACTTTGGCCAGTTGCTCCCTCATAGCTCCATATTTCCCTTTATTCAACTGAAATATTGTCACTTCAGATTGTACCCACTCCCTCTCAAATTGCAGATTGAAGCTTATTGTATTATGGTCACTACTTCCCAATGGCTCCTTCACTTCGAGGTCACTGACCAATTCTGGTTCGTTACACAATACCAGATCCAGAATCGCCTTATCCCTGGTCGGCTCCAGCACCAGCTGCTCTAAAAATCCATCTCTGAGGCACTCCACAAAGTCTCTTTCTTGAGGCCCGATACCATCCTGATTCTCCCAGTCTACCTGCATGTTAAAATCCCCCATAACAACTGTAGTAACATCTTTGCGACAAGCCAATTTCAGCTCCTGATTCAACTTACCTCCAACATCCAGACTACTGTTTGGGGGCCTGTAGATGACTCCCATGAGGGTCTTTTTACCCTCTATGTTTCGAAGCCCTATCCACACTGACTCTACATCCCCTGACTCTAGGTCCGCCCGCGCAAGGGACTGAATATCTTCCCTTACCAACAAGGCCACCCCACCCCCTCTGCCCGTCAGTCTATCCTTACGATAACACGTGTAGCCTTGAATATTCATTTCCCAGGCACTGTCCCCATGAAGCCACGTCTCAGTTATCCCCACAATATCGTATCTGCCAATTTCCAAAAGAGCCTCAAGCTCATCCACCTTGTGTCTAATGCTTCGTGCATTCATATATAGAATTTTTAATTTGTTACTGCTCTCACCCTTCCCCTCAACCCTTATTTCACTCAACTTTACAGCATGATACCTTTTCCAGTTTTCTGCCTACTTGATACAGTTGTCTTTCTTGACTTCTCTTGTTCTAACTACCCCTTCAATTTCCTTTTTAAGCATCCAGCTTGTCCCCTCCCCCCGCTACTTAGTTTAAATGTAGCGGTGTCGCAGCAGAAAACCTGCCTGCCAGAATGCCGATCCCTGTTCTATTAAGGTGCAAGCCGTCTCTCTTGTAGAATTTATGGTTACCATAAAATATACCCCAGTGATCCAAGAACTTGAAACCTTGCTTCCTGCACCAGTTCCCCAACCACACGTTCACGTCCATTATCTCCCGGTTTCTGGCCACACTAGCCCGAGGAACTGGAAGCAAACTGGAGATAACCACCTTGGACGTCCTGCCTTTTAGCCTTCTTCCTAGTTCTGCGAAGTCTCGCTGTAGTATGTTCCTCCTCTTCTTCCCGACATCATTTGTGCCGACGTGTACCACCACCTCGGGCACTTCAACCTCGTCCTTGAGGATGTCCTGCACTCTGTCCGCGATGTCTTTCACTCTAGCACCAGGAAGGCAACACACCATCCTTAAATCCCGTCTGCTGCCACAAAAACCCCGGTCAGTTCCTCTCACGATGGAGTCCCCTATTACCATGGCTCTATGCGATGTCCGACTCTTCCGCTCTGCTTCTGCGGCAACTTTTGATTGACAAACATAGCCGCCTTGCGAACTGGCAGTGTCATCAGACTCTACTGTTTCCAAAAGCTTCAACTTGTTCCTGACAGGAACTTCTCCCGGCGTCTCTTGCACCTGTCTCCTCTCTGCCTTCCTCATCGTCTGCACTCTTCTGCTCTCTTCTGGCATGATTGGTGTAATAACATCACTGAAGGTCTTGTCCAGAAAGATCTCGTTCTCTCGGATGAGCCTAAGGTCTTCGAGTTCTTTCGTCAGTGCTGCAATATGCTCGGTCAATTGCTGAATGTGCACACACTTTCCACACATATACGAGCCAGACACACCAGAGTCGTTGACCTGCCACATCAAACACGTAGCGCACTGAACCAGCTGAGCAGTCATGTCTTCACCCTCTTCAACTGTGGCGTAATCTCTTTACTCAACCTCCTTATCAAGATTCCTGAGCTGAAGCCTCACTCTTCGATCTAAACTTCCTTAGACCCTCTTCCTATGGCAACTCTGTGGACTCTTAATTAAGGTTAGAGGAGGAGGGAGGGAGGGAGTCCCTACTTTGTAGGACCTGGGGTTTAGAACACACCCACTCTCATAACAATCACTTACCTTCCCGACCGGCTTTGCGCTCCGTCTGAACTTCCGCCCAGCTCCCGCCGCTCTCTTTCCATTACAAATATGTCCATCACAATCTTATTCTTTTCTGTAAAGTAAATTCATGACAGGGATGGTGTGACAGAGAAGTGATGTCCGTGGATATGTAATTCAGAGGCCCAGGTTACTGCACAAAATACACTGTTTTAAATCTTACCTTAGATATGTCAAAACTTAAATTCATATGACAGGAATTGGAAATAAACGATAATTTCACTAATATTACAATAACAGCACCAGCATTTCGTCAATACTTTTATCTATAGCACTGATATCCTTTGGTAAAGAAATCTAGCATTATTATTGGACTGTCTTAAGACTGACGTCAGACCCACAACAATGTGCTTGGCTCTATACTGTCAGAAGGAATGACCTCACAGTAAAGGACACTTAGTGAAGTCAATAAATTCTGCCCTTACCAACGATGCAGACATCCCATGTCATAACAATATTGAAGTTTATATAAAACAAAGAATGATGCAAGAGATCAGAAACAAGAAAACACGAACGAGAAGCTGCCGCAGTAACTGTTCAGATTTGGCACCCGTGGGTCGAGGGCAAAATAGAATTGACATTTCGAGTCCGCTGACCTACCATCATAACTGAACACAGCTTGAAAATATGGTGATTGATGCTGGTGACAGGGATGTCTATGATGAAGGGGATAAGGAGTGAGTTGAATAGACAGAGAAACGAGAGATAAAAGAAAATAAGCAAAAAACGGGATTGAAGATGATGAGCTGGAATGGAAATTAAAAAACGAGGTTAATCTTATTTATTTTTTCTCCTGTTCCCATATTACTGAAAATCATGCCCATGTAGGGTATAAATCAAGGTTCCTGTTTAAAGTGAGTTATGTCAATTTGTCTGTCTTCCCTGAATGTGATCATCCTCCTTTATTCATTAATGGGATGCTGGGCCAGTATTTAATTCCCTTTCATCATTGTCCTTGAGAAGTGTTGGTGAGCTGCCTTCCTGACCCACTGCTGTATGTGGGCTGTAAGTAGTCAGTGCTTAGTTTCGTTCGGTTTCATTTCTTTGATGTTTGTAGTGAGTAATGTAACTG
>NW_027311597.1:12500-22962 GCF_047496795.1 Chiloscyllium punctatum | reverse complement strand
GGTTTGTTCCGGCGGTTCTGCCGACGGTCTCGTCATCGAGGGGGGAGCCTCCCCCGTGTCCAGGCCGATTTTCATGCATTTCCAACCGTGGGAAGTGGTCCAAAAGGGAATGGGGGTGAATGTGACTGCTCATACCGACTTTGAGACTTTTAAGCCGGGTAGCTCAGCCGGGTTTGACCCGGCGGTTCTGCCGACGGTCTCGCCTTCGAGGGGGGAGCGTCCCCGTGTTCAGGCCGATTTTGTGCATTTCGAACCGTGGGAAGTTGCCCAAAAGTCGATGGGAGTGAATGTGACTGCTCAACCCGACTTTGAGACTTGTAAGCCGGGTAGCTCAGCCGGGTTTGACCGGCGGTTCTGCCGACGGTCTCGTCTTCGAGGCGGGTGCCTCCCCCGTGTACAGGCCGATTTTCATGCATTTCGTACCGTGGGAAGCGGTCCAAAAGGGGATGGGAGTGAACGTGACTGCTCATACCGACTTTGGCGCTTCCGAGCCGGGTAGCTCAGCCGGGTTTGACCCGGCGGGTCCTGCCGACGGTCTCGCCTTCGAGGGGGGAGCGTCCCCCGTGTTCAGGCCGAATCTTGTGCATTTCGAACCGTGGGAAGTTGCCCAAAAGTCGATGGGAGTGAATGTGACTGCTCAACCGACTTTGAGACTTGTAGCCGGGTAGCTCAGCCGGGTTTGACCCGGCGGTTCTGCCGACGGTCTCGTCTTCGAGGCCGGTGCCTCCCCCGTGTACAGGCCGATTTTCGTGCATTTCCAACGGTGGGAAGTGGTCCAAAAGGGAATGGGGGTGGACGTGTCTGCTCATACCGACTTTGAGACTTGTAAGCCGGGTAGCTCAGCCGGGTTTGTTCCGGCGGTTCTGCCGACGGTCTCGTCATCGAGGGGGGAGCCTCCCCCGTGTCCAGGCCGATTTTCATGCATTTCCAACCGTGGGAAGTGGTCCAAAAGGGAATGGGGGTGAATGTGACTGCTCATACCGACTTTGAGACTTTTAAGCCGGGTAGCTCGGCCGGGTTTGACCCGGCGGTTCTGCCGACGGTCTCGTCTTCGAGGCGGGTGCCTCCCCCGTGTACAGGCCGATTTTCGTGCATTTCGAACCGTGGGAAGTGGTCTAAAAGTCGATGGGAGTGAACGTGACTGCTCAACCCGACTTTGAGACTTGTAAGCCGGGTAGCTCAGCCAGGTTTGACCCGGCGGTTCTGCCGACGGTCTCGCCTTCGAGGGCGGACCCTCCCCCGTGTACAGGCCGGTTTTCGTGCATTTCGAACCGTGGGAAGTGATCCAAAAGGGAATGGGGGTGAACGTGACTGCCCAACCCGGCTTTGAGACTTGTAAGCCGGGTAGCTCAGCCGGGTTGGACCCGGCGGTTCTGCCGACGGTCTCGACTTCGAGGCGGGTGCCTCCCCCGTGTACAGGCCGATTTTCATGCATTTGCAACGGTGGGAAGTTGCCCAAAAGTCGATGGGAGTGAATGTGACTGCTCAACCCGACTTCGAGACTTGTAAGCCGGGTAGCTCAGCCGGGTTTGACCCGGCGGTTCTGCCGACGGTCTCGCCTTCGAGGGGGGAGCCTCCCCCGTGTACAGGCCGATTTTCGTGCATTTCCAACGGTGGGAACAGGTTCAAAAGGGGATGGGAGTGATTGTGACTGCTCAACCCGACTCTAGGGCTTCTAACCCGGGTAGCCCGGCCGGGTTTGACCCGGCGGTTCTGCCGACGGTCTCGTCTTCGAGGCGGGTGCCTCCCCCGTATACAGGCCGATTTTCATGCATTTCGAACCGTGGGAAGTGGTCCAAAAGGGAATGGGGGTGGACGTGTCTGCTCATACCGACTTTGAGACTTGTAAGCCGGGTAGCTCAGCCGGGTTTGATCCGGCGGTTCTGCCGACGGTCTCGCCTTCGAGGGGGGAGCCTCCCCCGTGTTCAGTCCGATTTCCATGCATTTCCAACCGTGGGAAGTTGCCCAAAAGGGGATGGGAGTGAATGTGACTGCTCAACCCGACTTTGGCGCTTCCGAGCCGGGTAGCTCAGCCGGGTTTGACCCGGCGGTTCTGCCGACGGTCTCGTCTTCGAGGCGGGTGCCTCCCCCGTATACAGGCCGATTTTCATGCATTTCGAACCGTGGGAAGTGGTCCAAAAGGGAATGGGGGTGGACGTGTCTGCTCATACCGACTTTGAGACTTGTAAGCCGGGTAGCTCAGCCGGGTTTGATCCGGCGGTTCTGCCGACGGTCTCGCCTTCGAGGGGGGAGCCTCCCCCGTGTTCAGTCCGATTTCCATGCATTTCCAACCGTGGGAAGTTGCCCAAAAGGGGATGGGAGTGAATGTGACTGCTCAACCCGACTTTGGCGCTTCCGAGCCGGGTAGCTCAGCCGGGTTTGTACCCGGCGGTTCTGCCGACGGTCTCGTCTTCGAGGCGGGTGCCTCCCCCGTGTACAGGCCGATTTTCATGCATTTGGAACCGTGGAAGTGGTCCAAAAGGGAATGGGGGTGGACGTGACTGCTCATACCGACTTTGAGACTTGTAAGCCGGGTAGCTCAGCCGGGTTTGACCCGGCGGTTCTGCCGACGGTCTCGCCTTCGAGGGGGGAGCCTCCCCCGTGTTCAGTCCGATTTTCGTGCATTTCCCACGGTGGGAAATGGTATCTTTCATTACGGGGACAAGGGTCTGAAGCGGTGAAGTCAGTAACCGGCATAGTTAAGGAAAGGGTTCGAATTTTCTCAACAGTACGAAAAAAGTGAGCAGGGAAGCTAGAGAAGGTGTCAGTGAGTCCCAAACGAGTGAACCGCAAAACTTAGGGAAATGCCCGAAAGCGTTTTAAAGGGTGAAATCGGGAACGAGGAAATGATCGGAAAGTGCCTGAAAGTGCTAAATGAGTAAACAGAAAAACGAAGAAAAATGTTTGAAAAGAAGAAGTGAGTAACCAGGAAAACTTAGAAAAATGTTCAAAACGAAGAAATCAGTAACCAGGAAAACTTAGAAAAATGATCAAAAAGAAGAAATGAGTAACCAGGAAAACTTAGAAAAATGTTTAAAAAGAAGAAATCAGTAACCAGGAAAACTTAGGAAAATGTTTAAAAAGAAGAAATCAGTAACCAGAAAAACTGCGAAAAATGTTTAAAAAGAAGAAATGAGTAACCAGAAAAACTTAGAAAATGTTTAAAAAGAAGAAATCAGTAACCAGGAAAACTTAGAAAAATGTTTAAAAAGAAGAAATCAGTAACCAGGAAAACTTAGAAAAATGTTATAAAAGAAGAAGTGAGTAACCAGAAAAACTTAGAAAAATGTTTAAAAAGAAGAAATCAGTAACCAGAAAAACTGCGAAAAATGTTTAAAAAGAAGAAATCAGTAACCAGACAAACTGCGAAAAATGTTTAAAAGAAGAAATCAGTAACCAGGAAAACTTAGAAAAATGTTTAAAAAGAAGAAGTGAGTAACCAGAAAAACTTAGAAAAATGTTTAAAAAGAAGAAATCAGTAACCAGAAAAACTTAGAAAAATGTTTAAAAAAGAAGAAATCAGTAACCAGAAAAAACTGCGAAAATGTTTAAAAAGAAGAAATCAGTAACCAGAAAAACTTAGAAAAATGTTTAAAAAGAAGAAGTGAGTAACCAGAAAAACTTAGAAAAATGTTTAAAAAGAAGAAATCAGTAACCAGAAAACGGCGAAAAATGTTTAAAAAGAAGAAATCAGTAACCAGACAAACTGCGAAAAATGTTTAAAAAGAAGAATCAGTAACCAGAAAACTTAGAAAAATGTTTAAAAAGAAGAAATCAGTAACCAGAAAAACTTAGAAAAATGTTTCAAAAGAAGAAGTGAGTAACCCAGAAAAACTTAGAAAAATGTTTAAAAAGAAGAAGTGAGTAACCAGAAAAAACTTAGAAAAATGTTTAAAAAGAAGAATCAGTAACCAGAAAAACTTAGAAAAATGTTTAAAAAGAAGAATCAGTAACCAGAAAAACTGCGAAAAATGTTTAAAAAGAAGAAATCAGTAACCAGACAAACTGCGAAAAATGTTTAAAAGAAGAAATCAGTAACCAGGAAAACTTAGAAAAAATGTTTAAAAAGAAGAAGTCAGTACCAGAAAAACTTAAGAAAAATGTTTAAAAAGAAGAAATCAGTAACCAGAAAAACTTAGAAAAATGTTTAAAAAGAAGAAATCAGTAAACCAGAAAAACTGCGAAAAAATGTTTAAAAAGAAGAAATCAGTAACCAGAAAAACTTAGAAAAATGTTTAAAAAGAAGAAGTGAGTAACCAGAAAAACTTAGAAAAATGTTTAAAAAGAAGAAATCAGTAACCAGAAAAACGGCGAAAAATGTTTAAAAAGAAGAAATCAGTAACCAGACAAACTGCGAAAAATGTTTAAAAAGAAGAAATCAGTAACCAGAAAAAACTTAGAAAAATGTTCAAAAGAAGAAGTGAGTAACCAGAAAAACTTAGAAAAATGTTAAAAAAGAAGAAGTGAGTAACCAGAAAAACTTAGAAAAATGTTTAAAAAGAAGAAATCAGTAACCAGAAAAACTTAGAAAAATGTTTAAAAAGAAGAAATCAGTAACCAGAAAAACTGCGAAAAATGTTTAAAAAGAAGAAATCAGTACCAGACAAACTGCGAAAAATGTTTAAAAAGAAGAAATCAGTAACCAGGAAAACTTAGAAAAATGTTTAAAAAGAAGAAGTGAGTAACCAGAAAACTTAGAAAAATGTTTAAAAAGAAGAAATCAGTAACCAGAAAAACTTAGAAAAATGTTTAAAAAGAAGAAATCAGTAACCAGAAAAACTGCGAAAAATGTTTAAAAAGAAGAAATCAGTAACCAGAAAAACTTAGAAAAATGTTTAAAAAGGAAGAAGTGAGTAACCAGAAAACTTAGAAAAAATGTTTAAAAGAAGAAATCAGTAACCAGAAAAACGGCGAAAAATGTTTAAAAAGAAGAAATCAGTAACCAGACAAACTGCGAAAAATGTTTAAAAAGAAGAATCAGTAACCAGAAAAACTTAGAAAAATGTTTCAAAAGAAGAAGTGAGTAACCAGAAAAACTTAGAAAAAATGTTTAAAAAGAAGAAGTGGTAACAGAAAAACTTAGAAAAATGTTTAAAAAGAAGAAATCAGTAACCAGAAAAACTTAGAAAAAATGTTTAAAAAGAAGAAATCAGTAACCAGAAAAACTTAGAAAAATGTTTAAAAAGAAGAAATCAGTAACCAGAAAAACTGCGAAAAATGTTTAAAAAGAAGAAATCAGTAACCAGACAAACTGCGAAAAATGTTTAAAAAGAAGAAATCAGTAACCAGGAAAACTTAGAAAATTGTTTAAAAGAAGAAGTGAGTAACCAGAAAAACTAGAAAAAATGTTTAAAAGAGAAATCAGTAACCAGAAAAACTTAGAAAAATGTTTAAAAAGAAGAAATCAGTAACCAGAAAAACCTGCGAAAAATGTTTAAAAAGAAGAAATCAGTAACCAGGAAAACTTAGAAAAATGTTTAAAAAGAAGAAGTGAGTAACCAGAAAACTTAGAAAAATGTTTAAAAAGAAGAAATCAGTAACCAGAAAAACTTAGAAAAATGTTTAAAAAGAAGAAATCAGTAACCAGAAAAACTGCGAAAAATGTTTAAAAAGAAGAAATCAGTAACCAGAAAACTTAGAAAAATGTTTAAAAAGAAGAAGTGAGTAACCAGAAAAAACTTAGAAAAATGTTTAAAAGAAGAAATCAGTAACAGAAAAACGGCGAAAAATGTTTAAAAAGAAGAAATCAGTAACCAGACAAACTGCGAAAATGTTTAAAAAGAAGAAATCAGTAACCAGAAAAACTTAGAAAAATGTTTCAAAGAAGAAGTGAGTAACCAGAAAAACTTAGAAAAATGTTTAAAAAGAAGAAGTGAGTAACCAGAAAAACTTAGGAAAAATGTTTAAAAAGAAGAATCAGTAACCAGAAAAACTTAGAAAAATGTTTAAAAAGAAGAAATCAGTAACCAGAAAAACTGCGAAAAATGTTTAAAAAGAAGAAATCAGTAACCAGGAAAACTTAGAAAAATGTTTAAAAAGAAGAAATGAGTAACCAGGAAAACTTAGAAAAATGTTTAAAAAGAAGAAATGAGTAACCAGGAAAACTTAGAAAAATGTTTAAAAAGAAGAAATCAGTAACCAGAAAAACTTAGAAAAATGTTTAAAAAGAAGAAATCAGTAACCAGAAAAACGGCGAAAAATGTTTAAAAAGAAGAAATGAGTAACCAGAAAAACTTAGAAAAATGTTTAAAAAGAAGAAATCAGTAACCAGAAAAACGGCGAAAAATGTTTAAAAAGAAGAAATCAGTAACCAGAAAAACTTAGAAAAATGTTTAAAAAGAAGAAGTGAGTAACCAGAAAAACTTAGAAAAATGTTTAAAAAGAAGAAATGAGTAACCAGAAAAACTTAGAAAAATGTTTAAAAAGAAGAAATCAGTAACCAGAAAAACTTAGAAAAATGTTTAAAAAGAAGAAATGAGTAACCAGAAAAACGGCGAAAAATGTTTAAAAAGAAGAAATCAGTAACCAGAAAAACGGCGAAAAATGTTTAAAAAGAAGAAATCAGTAACCAGACAAACTGCGAAAAATGTTTAAAAGAAGAAATCAGTAACCAGAAAAACTTAGAAAAATGTTTAAAAAGAAGAAATCAGTAACCAGGAAAACTTGGAAAAAAACACTTAGAAAAATTTTCAGCAAAGTGTGAAAAATATTCTAAGTGTCAGCGGAGGAAAATGCTGCAGCATCGGGAAAGATTCGCAAACTTACACCGAACATGTGCTCCGAAGTGCCGGAGGAATTGGGTGAATTGAGCCCGGCAAATGGCCAGCTGTCGTTTTGTGCCTGCAGCCCGAAAACTTTAACTTTGTCTGTCGCGGAAGTCCGGACCGAGAAAAATCCAAACGGTTTTGACCGGACCGAGTTCCAGACCGATGCAGTCAAATTTGGAATTCAGACCCATTCAGTGCCACTTGTAGTTTTTCCGCAGTGAGGTTGGCGGGGTACCCGGAGATATATGGGAACACGATTTTTAGAACAAAATGGCGGCGCGGGACCGTTCTGAAAGGCATCCGAAAAACGGTTCCACGGGCATAGCACTTTAATGACAGGTATGAGTGCATGCCGGAGAGCTCTTGGAAGTCGAATTTTTGACACTTTGTCAATTTTTTGACAGATTTGACAAACTCTTTCTGTCTGTTCTAAGAGTCAGTCAGAGACTTGTGCGGCGGTCTTTTGACACTATTGGAGGGCGGGCAAACCCCACGTTGACTCCGGCCGTCCCTCCACAGGCGCTCGTGTCCAAAATGAAGGCGAGAGACGCGAGTGGCCTGGTTCCCTTGGGTGTTGCCAAGAAGGCTGCGGGCTGACCGTTGCCTGAGCACTCCCTAAAGCCTCTTGTGATGAGAGCAGACCTCGCCTGCCGCACGACCGGCTCTGGGAGTCGTTGGGCCGCTATTTGTGAATAGTCTGGTCCTCCTCTGCCACCCGGACAAGCGCGATGGCTCTGCCGCCCTGCGGTGCTCGTCACCCAGGTTTGGGGAACACGATACTCGTAACAAAAATAAAAGGCGGCTCGGGACCTGCAGGCGAAAGGGGTCCCGTGGTGCTAAGCACGTCGACTTCGGGTCTCGGTGCAAGCCGGAGAGCTCACGGAAGTCTAAAGTTTTCGGCACGTGGTCGAATCTTTTCAAAGGCTTACCCGGCTCTTTCCGTCCATTCTGAGAGTAAGTCAGAGGCCGGTGCGGAGGTCTCTTGACAATCGGAGGGGGTGGTGGCCCTCCGCAGGCGCTCGTGTCGAAAATGAAGGCGAGAGACGCGAGTGGCCTGGTTCCCCTGGGTGTTGCCAGGAAGGCTGCGGGCTGACCCTTGCCTGAGCACTCCCTAAAGCCTCTTGTGATGAGAGCAGACCTCGCGCGCCGCACGACCGGCTCTGGGAGTCGTTGGGCCGCTATCTGTGAATAGTCTGGTCCTCCTCTGCCACCCGGCCAAGTGCGATGGCTCTGCCGCCCTGCGGTGCTCGTCACGCAGGTATGGGGCACACGATGCTCGTAACAGCAAATAAAGGCGGCTCGGGACCTGCAGGCGAAAGGGGTCCCGTGGTGCTTAGCACGTCGACTTCGGGTCTCGGTGCAAGCCGGAGAGCTCACGGAAGTCTAAAGTTTTCGGCACGTGGTCGAATCTTTTGAAAGGCTTACCCGGCTCTTTCCGTCCATTCTGAGAGTCAGTCAGAGGCCGGTGCGGCGGTCTATTGACGACCGGAGGCTCCCATGGGTGTTGCGATGAGGGTGGAGGGCACAGAACCTTGCCTTAGCACTCCCTAATAAAGCCTCTTGTGAAGAGAGCAGACCTCGCGCGCCGCACGACCGGCTCTGGGAGTCGTTGGGCCGCTATCTGTGAATAGTCTGGTCCTCCTCTGCCACCCGGCCAAGTGCGATGGCTCTGCCGCCCTGCGGTGCTCGTCACGCAGGTATGGGGCACACGATGCTCGTAACAGCAAATAAAGGCGGCTCGGGACCTGCAGGCGAAAGGGGTCCCGTGGTGCTTAGCACGTCGACTTCGGGTCTCGGTGCAAGCCGGAGAGCTCACGGAAGTCTAAAGTTTTCGGCACGTGGTCGAATCTTTTGAAAGGCTTACCCGGCTCTTTCCGTCCATTCTGAGAGTCAGTCAGAGGCCGGTGCGGCGGTCTATTGACGACCGGAGGCTCCCATGGGTGTTGCGATGAGGGTGGAGGGCACAGAACCTTGCCTTAGCACTCCCTAATAAAGCCTCTTGTGAAGAGAGCAGACCTCGCGCGCCGCACGACCGGCTCTGGGAGTCGTTGGGCCGCTATCTGTGAATAGTCTGGTCCTCCTCTGCCACCCGGCCAAGTGCGATGGCTCTGCCGCCCTGCGGTGCTCGTCACGCAGGTATGGGGCACACGATGCTCGTAACAGCAAATAAAGGCGGCTCGGGACCTGCAGGCGAAAGGGGTCCCGTGGTGCTTCGCACGTCGACTTCGGGTCTCGGTGCAAGCCGGAGAGCTCACGGAAGTCTAAAGTTTTCGGCACGTGGTCGAATCTTTTGAAAGGCTTACCCGGCTCTTTCCGTCCATTCTGAGAGTCAGTCAGAGGCCGGTGCGGCGGTCTATTGACGACCGGAGGCTCCCATGGGTGTTGCGATGAGGGTGGAGGGCACAGAACCTTGCCTTAGCACTCCCTAATAAAGCCTCTTGTGAAGAGAGCAGACCTCGCGCACCGCACGACCGGCTCTGGGAGTCGTTGGGCCGCTATCTGTGAATAGTCGGGTCCTCCTCTGCCACCCGGCCAAGTGCGATGGCTCTGCCGCCCTGCGGTGCTTGTCACGCAGGTATGGGGCACACGATGCTCGTAACAGCAAATAAAGGCGGCTCGGGACCTGCAGGCGAAAGGGGTCCCGTGGTGCTTAGCACGTCGACTTCGGGTCTCGGTGCAAGCCGGAGAGCTCACGGAAGTCTAAAGTTTTCGGCACGTGGTCGAATCTTTTGAAAGGCTTACCCGGCTCTTTCCGTCCATTCTGAGAGTCAGTCAGAGGCCGGTGCGGCGGTCTATTGACGACCGGAGGCTCCCATGGGTGTTGCGATGAGGGTGGAGGGCACAGAACCTTGCCTTAGCACTCCCTAATAAAGCCTCTTGTGAAGAGAGCAGACCTCGCGCGCCGCACGACCGGCTCTGGGAGTCGTTGGGCCGCTATCTGTGAATAGTCTGGTCCTCCTCTGCCACCCGGCTAAGTGCGATGGCTCTGCCGCCCTGCGGTGCTTGTCACGCAGGTATGGGGCACACGATGCTCGTAACAGCAAATAAAGGCGGCTCGGGACCTGCAGGCGAAAGGGGTCCCGTGGTGCTTAGCACGTCGACTTCGGGTCTCGGTGCAAGCCGGAGAGCTCACGGAAGTCTAAAGTTTTCGGCACGTGGTCGAATCTTTTGAAAGGCTTACCCGGCTCTTTCCGTCCATTCTGAGAGTCAGTCAGAGGCCGGTGCGGCGGTCTATTGACGACCGGAGGCTCCCATGGGTGTTGCGATGAGGGTGGAGGGCACAGAACCTTGCCTTAGCACTCCCTAATAAAGCCTCTTGTGAAGAGAGCAGACCTCGCGCGCCGCACGACCGGCTCTGGGAGTCGTTGGGCCGCTATATGTGAATAGTCTGGTCCTCCTCTGCCACCCGGCTAAGTGCGATGGCTCTGCCGCCCTGCGGTGCTCGTCACCCAGGATTCCAACCCGGACCTGCGAGCGTGGTGCGAGGGGCGACCTCGCTGCGGTCCACACCTCGATCGATCTGGCGCGGACCGTCCGGTGTGGGAGGTCCCTTGGCGGGCCAGCTTTCCTGATAAGGGGCTGGTGCTCCAGGCCGAGTGGTTCTTCCCCGTTCACCCCGGACGCGTCCACCACGAAAAGAAATTAAGAGGAGAGCACGGCAGGGTGGGGAGAGTTGGCACCCCCCTGCCTCCGAA
>NW_027311596.1:0-10000 GCF_047496795.1 Chiloscyllium punctatum | reverse complement strand
TCAGTAACCACTGACACTTAGAATTTTTTCGAGTTGGTATAAATCAGTAACCACTGACACTTAGAATATTTTCGGGTTGGTATAAATCAGTAACCACCGACACTTAGAATATTTTCGAGTTGGTATAAATCAGTAACCACTGACACTTAGAATATTTTCGACTTGGTATAAATCAGTAACCACTGACACTTAGAATATTTTCGGGTTGGTATAAATCAGTAACCACCGACACTTAGAATATTTTCGAGTTGGTATAAATCAGTAACCACCGACACTTAGAATTTTTTCGAGTTGGTATAAATCAGTAACCACTGACACTTAGAATATTTTCGGGTTGGTATAAATCAGTAACCACCGACACTTAGAATATTTTCGAGTTGGTATAAATCAGTAACCACTGACACTTAGAATTTTTTCGAGTTGGTATAAATCAGTAACCACTGACACTTAGAATATTTTCGACTTGGTATAAATCAGTAACCACTGACACTTAGAATATTTTCGGGTAGGTATAAATCAGTAACCACCGACACTTAGAATATTTTCGAGTTGGTATAAATCAGTAACCACCGACACTTAGAATTTTTTCGAGTTGGTATAAATCAGTAACCACTGACACTTAGAATTTTTTCGGGTTGGTATAAATCAGTAACCACCGACACTTAGAATATTTTCGAGTTGGTATAAATCAGTAACCACTGACACTTAGAATTTTTTCGGGTCGGTATAAATCAGTAACCACTGACACTTAGAATTTTTTCGAGTTGGTATAAATCAGTAACCACTGACACTTAGAATATTTTCGGGTTGGTATAAATCAGTAACCACTGACACTTAGAATTTTTTCGACTTGGTATAAATCAGTAACCACTGACACTTAGAATTTTTTCGGGTTGGTATAAATCAGTAACCACTGACACTTAGAATATTTTCGGGTTGGTATAAATCAGTAACCACTGACACTTAGAATTTTTTCGGGTTGGTATAAATCAGTAACCACCGACACTTAGAATTTTTTCGGCTCAGTAGAAATCAGTAACCAAGCGCATTTTTGAATTGGTTACTGATTTCTCCGTTCGAGTTGCGGCTGCGGTTGGCTTCAAATAGTGGTGGGGGCTTAATTATCGCCGAGGGGAGCATGTCCCGGTGGTGTGGCCGAGGATGGAGTGCCTTTTGAAGGGGGTGTTTCTGAATTTGGACCCTTTTTGAGTTGCATGGCCGGATGGGTGTGGTTTTGAAGGGTGTGTCTGTCTGGAGTGGCACCGGCGTTGGTGTGAGGCTGAGGGTGGGCGTTCGGTTCCTGGTTAGGGATAGGGAAAGGGTGAGACTTAGCTTTAGTGCTCGTGCCCCCGATTTTGGTAATGTTTGACGTCAATTTTCCAAGGAGGCGAATGCAAGGCTTCAGAGGGACTTTGAGTGTTCGGGGGCGGGGTAGCTCAGCCGGATTTGCCCCGGCGGTTCTGCGGACGGTGTTGACTTCGAGGGCGGGACCGGCCCCCGTGTTCAGTCCGAATATCGTGCATTGTTAACGGCGGGAAGTGTTCCAAAAGGGAATGGGATTGAATGTGACTGCTGAAGCCGACTTTGAGACCTGTAACGCGGGTAGCTCAGCCGGATTTGACCCGGCGGTTCTGGCGACGGTCTCGCCTTCGAGGGGGGAGCGCCCCGCGTGTTCAGGCCGAATTTTGTGCATTTCCATCGGCGGGAAGAGGTCCAAACGGGAATGGGATTGAATGTGACTGCTGAAGCCGACATTGAGACCTCTAACGCGGGTAGCTCGGCAGGATTTGACCCGGCGGTTCTGCCGAAGGTCTCACCTTCGAGGGGGGAGCGTCCCGCGTGTTCAGGCCGAATATCGTGCATTGTTAACGGCGGGAAGTGTTCCAAACGTGAATGGGATTGAATGTGACTGCTGAAGCCGACATTGAGACCTCTAACGCGGGTAGCTCGGCCGGATTTGACCCGGCGGTTCTGGCGACGGTCTCGCCTTCGAGGGGGGAGCGTCCCGCGTGTTCAGGCCGAATTTTGTGCATTTCCATCGGCGGGAAGAGGTCCAAACGGGAATGGGATTGAATGTGACTGCTGAAGCCGACATTGAGACCTCTAACGCGGGTAGCTCGGCCGGATTTGACCCGGCGGTTCTGCCGAAGGTCTCACCTTCGAGGGGGGAGCGTCCCGCGTGTTCAGGCCGAATATCGTGCATTGTTAACGGCGGGAAGTGTTCCAAAAGGGAATGGGATTGAATGTGACTGCTGAAGCCGACATTGAGACCTCTAACGCGGGTAGCTCGGCCGGATTTGACCCGGCGGTTCTGGCGACGGTCTCGCCTTCGAGGGGGGAGCGTCCCGCGTGTTCAGGCCGAATTTTGTGCATTTCCATCGGCGGGAAGAGGTCCAAACGGGAATGGGATTGAATGTGACTGCTGAAGCCGACATTGAGACCTCTAACGCGGGTAGCTCGGCCGGATTTGACCCGGCGGTTCTGCCGAAGGTCTCACCTTCGAGGGGGGAGCGTCCCGCGTGTTCAGGCCGAGTTTTGTGCATTTCCATCGGCGGGAAGAGGTCCAAACGGGAATGGGATTGAATGTGACTGCTGAAGCCGACATTGAGACCTCTAACGCGGGTAGCTCGGCCGGATTTGACCCGGCGGTTCTGCCGAAGGTCTCAGCTTCGAGGGGGGAGCGCCCACCGTGTACAGGCCGATTTTCATGCATTTCCAACCGTGGGAAGGGGTCCGAAAGGGGATGGGGGTGAACGTGACTGCTCAACCCGACTTTGAGACCTCTAACGCGGGTAGCTCAGCCGGATTTGACCCGGCGGTTCTGGCGACGGTCTCGCCTTCGAGGGGGGAGCGTCCCGCGTGTTCAGGCCGAATTTTGTGCATTTCCATCGGCGGGAAGAGGTCCAAACGGGAATGGGATTGAATGTGACTGCTGAAGCCGACATTGAGACCTCTAACGCGGGTAGCTCGGCCGGATTTGACCCGGCGGTTCTGCCGAAGGTCTCACCTTCGAGGGGGGAGCGTCCCGCGTGTTCAGGCCGAATTTTGTGCATTTCCATCGGCGGGAAGAGGTCCAAACGGGAATGGGATTGAATGTGACTGCTGAAGCCGACATTGAGACCTCTAACGCGGGTAGCTCGGCCGGATTTGACCCGGCGGTTCTGCCGAAGGTCTCACCTTCGAGGGGGGAGCGCCCACCGTGTACAGGCCGATTTTCATGCATTTCCAACCGTGGGAAGGGGTCCGAAAGGGGATGGGGGTGAACGTGACTGCTCAACCCGACTTTGAGACCTGTAACGCGGGTAGCTCAGCCGGATTTGACCCGGCGGTTCTGGCGACGGTCTCGCCTTCGAGGGGGGAGCGTCCCGCGTGTTCAGGCCGAATTTTGTGCATTTCCATCGGCGGGAAGAGGTCCAAACGGGAATGGGATTGAATGTGACTGCTGAAGCCGACATTGAGACCTCTAACGCGGGTAGCTCGGCCGGATTTGACCCGGCGGTTCTGCCGAAGGTCTCACCTTCGAGGGGGGAGCGTCCCGCGTGTTCAGGCCGAATTTTGTGCATTTCCATCGGCGGGAAGAGGTCCAAACGGGAATGGGATTGAATGTGACTGCTGAAGCCGACATTGAGACCTCTAACGCGGGTAGCTCGGCCGGATTTGACCCGGCGGTTCTGCCGAAGGTCTCACCTTCGAGGGGGGAGCGCCCACCGTGTACAGGCCGATTTTCATGCATTTCCAACCGTGGGAAGGGGTCCGAAAGGGGATGGGGGTGAACGTGACTGCTCAACCCGACTTTGAGACCTGTAACGCGGGTAGCTCAGCCGGATTTGACCCGGCGGTTCTGGCGACGGTCTCGCCTTCGAGGGGGGAGCGCCCCGCGTGTTCAGGCCGAATTTTGTGCATTTCCATCGGCGGGAAGAGGTCCAAACGGGAATGGGATTGAATGTGACTGCTGAAGCCGACATTGAGACCTCTAACGCGGGTAGCTCGGCAGGATTTGACCCGGCGGTTCTGCCGAAGGTCTCACCTTCGAGGGGGGAGCGCCCACCGTGTACAGGCCGATTTTCATGCATTTCCAACCGTGGGAAGGGGGCCGAAAGGGGATGGGGGTGAATGTGACTGCTCAACCCGACTTTGAGGCATCTAACCCGGGTAGCTCAGCCGGGTTTGACCCGGCGGTTCTGCCGACTGCCTCGCCTTCGAGGGGGGAGCGTCCCCCGTGTACAGGCCGATTTTCATGCATTTCGAACCGTGGGAAGTGGCCCAAAAGGGGATGGGGGTGAATGTGACTGCTCAACCCGACTTTGGCGCTTCCGAGCCGGGTAGCCCGGCCGGGTTTGACCCGGCGGTTCTGCCGTCGGTCTCGCCTTCGAGGGCGGAGCCTCCCCCGTGTACAGGCCGATTTTCATGCATTTGCAACGGTGGGAAGTTGCCCAAAAGTCGATGGGAGTGAATGTGACTGCTCAACCCGACTTTGAGACTTTTAAGCCGGGTAGCTCAGCCGGGTTTGACCCGGCGGTTCTGCCGACGGTCTCGCCTTCGAGGGGGGAGCCTCCCCCGTGTACAGGCCGATTTTCGTGCATTTCCAACGGTGGGAAGAGGTTCAAAAGGGGATGGGAGTGAATGTGACTGCTCAACCCGACTCTGAGGCTTCTAACCCGGGTAGCTCGGCCGGGTTTGATCCGGCGGTTCTGCCGACGGTCTCGTCTTCGAGGCCGGTGCCTCCCCCGTGTACAGGCCGATTTTCGTGCATTTCCAACGGTGGGAAGTGGTCCAAAAGGGAATGGGGGTGGACGTGTCTGCTCATACCGACTTTGAGACTTGTAAGCCGGGTAGCTCAGCCGGGTTTGACCCGGCGGTTCTGCCGACGGTCTCGCCTTCGAGGGGGGAGCCTCCCCCGTGTACAGGCCGATTTCCGTGCATTTCCAACGGTGGGAAGAGGTTCAAAAGGGGATGGGAGTGAATGTGACTGCTCAACCCGACTCTGAGGCTTCTAACCCGGGTAGCTCGGCCGGGTTTGATCCGGCGGTTCTGCCGACGGTCTCGTCTTCGAGGCCGGTGCCTCCCCCGTGTACAGGCCGATTTTCGTGCATTTCCAACGGTGGGAAGAGGTTCAAAAGGGGATGGGGGTGAATGCGACTGCTCAACCCGACTCTGAGGCTTCTAACCCGGGTAGCCCGGCCGGGTTTGACCCGGCGGTTCTGCCGTCGGTCTCGCCTTCGAGGGCGGAGCCTCCCCCGTGTACAGGCCGATTTTCATGCATTTGCAACGGTGGGAAGTTGCCCAAAAGTCGATGGGAGTGAATGTGACTGCTCAACCCGACTTTGAGACTTTTAAGCCGGGTAGCTCAGCCGGGTTTGACCCGGCGGTTCTGCCGACGGTCTCGCCTTCGAGGGGGGAGCCTCCCCCGTGTACAGGCCGATTTTCGTGCATTTCCAACGGTGGGAAGAGGTTCAAAAGGGGATGGGAGTGAATGTGACTGCTCAACCCGACTCTGAGGCTTCTAACCCGGGTAGCTCGGCCGGGTTTGATCCGGCGGTTCTGCCGACGGTCTCGTCTTCGAGGCCGGTGCCTCCCCCGTGTACAGGCCGATTTTCGTGCATTTCCAACGGTGGGAAGTGGTCCAAAAGGGAATGGGGGTGGACGTGTCTGCTCATACCGACTTTGAGACTTGTAAGCCGGGTAGCTCAGCCGGGTTTGTTCCGGCGGTTCTGCCGACGGTCTCGTCATCGAGGGGGGAGCCTCCCCCGTGTCCAGGCCGATTTTCATGCATTTCCAACCGTGGGAAGTGGTCCAAAAGGGAATGGGGGTGAATGTGACTGCTCATACCGACTTTGAGACTTTTAAGCCGGGTAGCTCAGCCGGGTTTGACCCGGCGGTTCTGCCGACGGTCTCGCCTTCGAGGGGGGAGCGTCCCCCGTGTTCAGGCCGAATTTTGTGCATTTCGAACCGTGGGAAGTTGCCCAAAAGTCGATGGGAGTGAATGTGACTGCTCAACCCGACTTTGAGACTTGTAAGCCGGGTAGCTCAGCCGGGTTTGACCCGGCGGTTCTGCCGACGGTCTCGTCTTCGAGGCGGGTGCCTCCCCCGTGTACAGGCCGATTTTCATGCATTTCGTACCGTGGGAAGCGGTCCAAAAGGGGATGGGAGTGAACGTGACTGCTCATACCGACTTTGGCGCTTCCGAGCCGGGTAGCTCAGCCGGGTTTGACCCGGCGGTTCTGCCGACGGTCTCGCCTTCGAGGGGGGAGCGTCCCCCGTGTTCAGGCCGAATCTTGTGCATTTCGAACCGTGGGAAGTTGCCCAAAAGTCGATGGGAGTGAATGTGACTGCTCAACCCGACTTTGAGACTTGTAAGCCGGGTAGCTCAGCCGGGTTTGACCCGGCGGTTCTGCCGACGGTCTCGTCTTCGAGGCGGATGCCACCCCCGTGTACAGGCCGATTTTCGTGCATTTCCAACCGTGGGAAGTGGTCTAAAAGTCGATGGGAGTGAACGTGACTGCTCAACCCGACTCTGAGGCTTCTAACCCGGGTAGCTCGGCCGGGTTTGACCCGGCGGTTCTGCCGACGGTCTCGTCTTCGAGGCGGGTGCCTCCCCCGTGTACAGGCCGATTTTCGTGCATTTCGAACCGTGGGAAGTGGTCTAAAAGTCGATGGGAGTGAACGTGACTGCTCAACCCGACTTTGAGACTTGTAAGCCGGGTAGCTCAGCCAGGTTTGACCCGGCGGTTCTGCCGACGGTCTCGCCTTCGAGGGCGGACCCTCCCCCGTGTACAGGCCGGTTTTCGTGCATTTCGAACCGTGGGAAGTGATCCAAAAGGGAATGGGGGTGAACGTGACTGCCCAACCGGCTTTGAGACTTGTAAGCCGGGTAGCTCAGCCGGGTTGGACCCGGCGGTTCTGCCGACGGTCTCGACTTCGAGGCGGGTGCCTCCCCCGTGTACAGGCCGATTTTCATGCATTTGCAACGGTGGGAAGTTGCCCAAAAGTCGATGGGAGTGAATGTGACTGCTCAACCCGACTTCGAGACTTGTAAGCCGGGTAGCTCAGCCGGGTTTGACCCGGCGGTTCTGCCGACGGTCTCGCCTTCGAGGGGGGAGCCTCCCCCGTGTACAGGCCGATTTTCGTGCATTTCCAACGGTGGGAAGAGGTTCAAAAGGGGATGGGAGTGAATGTGACTGCTCAACCCGACTTTGGCGCTTCCGAGCCGGGTAGCTCAGCCGGGTTTGACCCGGCGGGTCTGCCGACGGTCTCGTCTTCGAGGCGGGTGCCTCCCCCGTATACAGGCCGATTTTCATGCATTTCGAACCGTGGGAAGTGGTCCAAAAGGGAATGGGGGTGGACGTGTCTGCTCATACCGACTTTGAGACTTGTAAGCCGGGTAGCTCAGCCGGGTTTGTTCCGGCGGTTCTGCCGACGGTCTCGTCTTCGAGGCGGGTGCCTCCCCCGTGTACAGGCCGATTTTCGTGCATTTCGAACCGTGGGAAGTGGTCCAAAAGGGGATGGGAGTGAATGTGACTGCTCAACCCGACTTTGGCGCTTCCGAGCCGGGTAGCTCAGCCGGGTTTGACCCGGCGGGTCTGCCGACGGTCTCGTCTTCGAGGCGGGTGCCTCCCCCGTATACAGGCCGATTTTCATGCATTTCGAACCGTGGGAAGTGGTCCAAAAGGGAATGGGGGTGGACGTGTCTGCTCATACCGACTTTGAGACTTGTAAGCCGGGTAGCTCAGCCGGGTTTGATCCTGCGGTTCTGCCGACGGTCTCGCCTTCGAGGGGGGAGCCTCCCCCGTGTTCAGTCCGATTTCCATGCATTTCCAACCGTGGGAAGTTGCCCAAAAGGGGATGGGAGTGAATGTGACTGCTCAACCCGACTTTGGCGCTTCCGAGCCGGTTAGCACAGCCGGGTTTGACCCGGCGGTTCTGCCGACAGTCTCCTCTTCGAGGCGGGTGCCTCCCCCGTGTACAGGCCGATTTCCGTGCATTTCGAACCGTGGGAAGTGGTCCAAACGTCGATGGGAGTGAATGTGACTGCTCAACCCGACTTTGGCGCTTCCGAGCCGGGTAGCTCAGCCGGGTTTGACCCGGCGGTTCTGCCGACGGTCTCGTCTTCGAGGCGGGTGCCTCCCCCGTGTACAGGCCGATTTTCATGCATTTGGAACCGTGGGAAGTGGTCCAAAAGGGAATGGGGGTGGACGTGACTGCTCATACCGACTTTGAGACTTGTAAGCCGGGTAGCTCGGCCGGGTTTGACCCGGCGGTTCTGCCGACGGTCTCGCCTTCGAGGGGGGAGCCTCCCCCGTGTTCAGTCCGATTTTCGTGCATTTCCCACGGTGGGAAATGGTATCTTTCATTACGGGGACAAGGGTCTGAAGCGGTGAAGTCAGTAACCGGCATAGTTAAGGAAAGGGTTCGAATTTTCTCAACAGTACGAAAAAAGTGAGCAGGGAAGCTAGAGAAGGTGTCAGTGAGTCCCAAACGAGTGAACCGCAAAACTTAGGGAAATGCCCGAAAGCGTTTTAAAGGGTGAAATCGGGAACGAGGAAATGATGGGAAAGTGCCTGAAAGTGCTAAATGAGTAAACAGAAAAACGAAGAAAAATGTTTGAAAAGAAGAAGTGAGTAACCAGGAAAACTTAGAAAAATGTTCAAAACGAAGAAATCAGTAACCAGGAAAACTTAGAAAAATGATCAAAAAGAAGAAATGAGTAACCAGGAAAACTTAGAAAAATGTTTAAAAAGAAGAAATCAGTAACCAGGAAAACTTAGGAAAATGTTTAAAAAGAAGAAATCAGTAACCAGAAAAACTGCGAAAAATGTTTAAAAAGAAGAAATGAGTAACCAGAAAAACTTAGAAAAATGTTTAAAAAGAAGAAATCAGTAACCAGGAAAACTTAGAAAAATGTTTAAAAAGAAGAAATCAGTAACCAGGAAAACTTAGAAAAATGTTTAAAAAGAAGAAATCAGTAACCAGGAAAACTTAGAAAAATGTTATAAAAGAAGAAGTGAGTAACCAGAAAAACTTAGAAAAATGTTTAAAAAGAAGAAATCAGTAACCAGAAAAACTGCGAAAAAATGTTTAAAAAGAAGAAATCAGTAACCAGACAAACTGCGAAAAATGTTTAAAAAGAAGAAATCAGTAACCAGGAAAACTTAGAAAAATGTTTAAAAAGAAGAAGTGAGTAACCAGAAAAACTTAGAAAAATGTTTAAAAAGAAGAAATCAGTAACCAGAAAAACTTAGAAAAATGTTTAAAAAGAAGAAATCAGTAACCAGAAAAACTGCGAAAAATGTTTAAAAAGAAGAAATCAGTAACCAGGAAAACTTAGAAAAATGTTTAAAAAGAAGAAATCAGTAACCAGAAAAACTGCGAAAAATGTTTAAAAAGAAGAAATCAGTAACCAGGAAAACTTAGAAAAATGTTTAAAAAGAAGAAATCAGTAACCAGAAAAACTTAGAAAAATGTTTAAAAAGAAGAAATGAGTAACCAGAAAAACTTAGAAAAATGTTTAAAAAGAAGAAATCAGTAACCAGAAAAACGGCGAAAAATGTTTAAAAAGAAGAAATCAGTAACCAGAAAAACTTAGAAAAATGTTTAAAAAGAAGAAGTGAGTAACCAGAAAAACTTAGAAAAATGTTTAAAAAGAAGAAATGAGTAACCAGAAAAACTTAGAAAAATGTTTAAAAAGAAGAAATCAGTAACCAGAAAAACTTAGAAAAATGTTTAAAAAGAAGAAATGAGTAACCAGAAAAACTTAGAAAAATGCTTAAAAAGAAGAAATCAGTAACCAGAAAAACGGCGAAAAATGTTTAAAAAGAAGAAATCAGTAACCAGAAAAACGGCGAAAAATGTTTAAAAAGAAGAAATCAGTAACCAGACAAACTGCGAAAAAATGTTTAAAAAGAAGAAATCAGTAACCAGAAAAACTGCGAAAAATGTTTAAAAAGAAGAAATCAGTAACCAGGAAAACTTAGAAAAATGTTTAAAAAGAAGAAATGAGTAA
>NW_027311595.1:0-22974 GCF_047496795.1 Chiloscyllium punctatum | reverse complement strand
TCTTCTCAAACCATTTTCCTCGGGATCCCGTCATGAATCCATAAAAGGATACTCTTGTTCCTTTTGTGAGGGCAATAGTTTCACTCTCTAGATGTTTATATTTTTCTTTCTTTTCCTCCCAAGCCTGTTCAAGTGAGTTAGGTTACATGTTCATTCTGATTGTTACGTCTACCATCAAAATGTGATTTTCCTTTTTAAAGACTAATTCCGGGATCCATAATTTCCCTTTTTTGTCTTTAGTGCCTGATTCCATATATGTTACCCATTCTCTCATCTTAACAAACTTTGTTAATTCTTGCACTATTCTATTGTCTCTTAATTCTCACTTTTTTCGTAGGGACACTATCCTGAAATGTGCGCGATCGTGGCTGAGGTCTCATTACAATGGTGACAATTGATGTCAAATGGCCCTCCATAGGTTAACGACGCCCTTGTAGGATATAAATTTATTTGTAATAAAATAGAGTTTATTACTTTGGATGTCTTCGTATGCTGAATTTTTGTCAACCAATTATTGGAGCTGGTATTGTTCTTGAAGTGAAGGGTGTCCCCCCCTTGACAGGGCAAGGCCATCCATTTCTGATGTTCTATATTCCTCCAGTTGGTATAGTTCTTGTTACTAAACTCTTCGATACCATTGTTCTCCTCATCAGTAAGAACCATTTCTTCCAATTGCCCATTTATATTTGGATTCCTGATTTCCTTTAACGTTTCAATTTACTAAATTTTTGCATTTTTGTCATTTATACTAGAACCCTCGAATGAAAATGAGGCATGTAAAATTTCATCCTCTGATCTGTATAACTTTTCGTATTTCCTTAAAATGGCAATTGGAATAAATGTCAATAGTTTATTCAGCGCAAGGCTTCCCTCGCGTCCTAGTATATAAAAACCCATCTGCGATAGATTGTGGGAGATGTAATAATTCTTTAACCGCACTTTCAATTATATTATCAAGTCTATTAAGATAATTTAGTGATGCTTCTGATAAAATCGTACAGAAATTGGAACTCTTGAAAGTATATTTTATCCCTAGACTTTATTATTATTAATTTTAAGAGATCTTTTAAGATTATCGATCCAGTCTCCGAGCAGGTCTTCCCAATGCAATTGCCTTATCCCAATCCACGGATCAATTTTTGCACCTAGGTATTTCCTGGCGCTTCCAGGTTCTATATCTCTCTCCCTCACTTAAGTTCCAGTTAGCCCTATTATTATAAATAAATGTTTTATTTTTATAAGCAAAGTAAAATCCTTTAGTTTTTCTTATGTTAACCTCAATGCCAGTATTATTGCAAAATCTATGTCAGTTTTAAATTGTAAGCCATTCCTTCGTAGGATTGGCTGATAAATGCTGTATCATCGTAAACGCTAGGGTTACACAATAATAACTCTCCCTATCCTGACCTAAAGATATTCCTTTTTAGCCATTTTCAATAGTGTTTTTGAGGGGGTCCATAACACTATTAAAAAGTATCTGTGACAAGGAGTCATCCTGTTTAACTCCTTTTAAAACTTTGATCAAACTTTTTTTGCAATTAAAACCTTCAATTCTAGTAAAATTATTATTGTATAAACTTATTCATTTAATAAAATCTGGAGGAAGTTGAATTCTTTTAAGGGCATTAATTATCAAATTGTTACCAAAAGTATCAAGGCTTTAGCCACGTTGACAAATACCACAGCTAAGTCAATTTTCTTTCCCTTAGCTCCATTGATAATGTTCTCAAGTATTTTGATGTTTTCTTCACAACCTGCGACCTCTGCCAAAAACCTTTTTGCCATTTATTTAAATTTATCACTTAACCTATTTGCTATAAATATTTTGTAAAAACTCTCAGCAAAATTGGGCCTATTGTGATGGGTCTCCAATTATTAATATCTTTTAAACCGACCTCATCACTGACTTCAGGGATTAATACAGTTCTGCTTATCTTTAATACATCTGGGATACTGCCTATTTTAAGCCAGAATGTATAAATTCTGGGGATTGCCGTATTATCTTTGTTAAATATTTTAATCCCATCTGAGTGTCATTGATCCTGCCCGGCCGTGGTTTTAACATCCATCACCTTTTAAGGCCTGATTGACGTCTTCCACAGTGACTGGGCTGGTCAGAATATCTCACAGACCCCACAAGTTGACCTTTATACTTGGCAAAGCCTCTTAAGTTACTTTTATCGTTAGGTATAGACCATCTATTTTAAAAATAATCTTCTAGCTCCTCCTTGCTGAGTGGGCATTGACATTTGGATGGAGCTCCCATCATAGTTCTAGCTCGGTACTGTCTTTTATTTTTGTGTAAAACCTGAATCTCTTTAATTTTCCTTCTTTCCTACTATATCTTCTCTTAGCATTGTTTAATCTTGTATTATCTCTTTGTCTAATATCCTTATGCTTGGTAACTAAATCCTTTTTGTTTCAGTTTAATCGCTTTATTACACATTAATCTACCAATTACCATATCCATAATGCTATCATAGTCAGTTATTGTTGTACGTTTGCTTTTACTTATCTTGTCCTCCATCATCTCTAATAATTCTGTTAGTGGCCGAGTTATAGATTCTGAACTCCCCTTTAGTATTAATATTTCCTTGATGACTATTCCCTTCTATTACTACACCTTCCATTGGAGTATCGAAATCCATGTCCCTATTCTCCTCATTTCTATTATCATTCATGGGGACTATTTCTTGACTTAGTGCCCACTTCCTTATCGCTAGTCTGATTTTGTTTTAGGAGTGATCTTCTTTTATCGGAGATTTGTTTTGGTGTTTTAGTTCTTATTGCAGAAAAACTAAGTTTATGAATATTTTTACAGCCTGTAAGTTCCTTCTCTAACCGTTTTAACATTTCTATTTCAGCGTTGAACCAAACTCCTACCTTTCTCTACCTTTTCCAAATGACCTTTCTTTTCTTTATTTCTTTTAATATTCCTTAAATTTGGGTGCACATGCCTCTCGTGCTGCCCTAAACCTATGGCTGTTGTAAATCTCAGTGGCCAAATTTCACATTGGAATAGTTTATCTACTTCATTACTACTTTCATTACTGTTACATTTAGGATAGTGACAAGTGACTGAGTGGGAACTCCCCTCCCAGCCGCATTGACTACACTTAACTCTTTGTGCTTTTATCCCCTGACACTGATTTAAGAGTTTTTTAAACAGTCCTGTTGTATTATAAATGTTGTTACAAAATTTACAAATGAAATTATTTATCAGGTACTCTATTATTATTTCTATTTCATCTTTCTCGGTAACAGTTCTCTCTCTATCGCTCTCTGATTCTGTTTTGACGAAAATTAAAGGGCCCTTTAACATTCAAATTAAAAATTGTCCAACTATTAAAAGAACTAGATTCTAGAGGGGCCTTCTCTATGAGTCCTTTAATTCGATCATGACATTTCTCGGCACTTTCACTGGTTCCCTCATGCCTGCCTGAGGGCAGTCGTACTGGAGTAACAATGATGGTCTCTTCCGTTTGCGTAGAAACGGATGGTCGAGTCCTTATTTGGCTAATGCATTTGGCACATGGTGCCGCCAATAACAACCATGCGGGGAGGTTATTTTCCCAGTCTCCCACCCAACCGGAAACGTTGGCGCTCGACACAATTGCCAATTTGCTAAAATAAAAGGGGTTTCTAAAATTGACCGAAAGGTAACCAGCCGTCTCTTGTTTTTGCTCTGATCATATTAGCCGACTGATGCTCATGCGACAGAAAGAGTAAATTAAAACCACCAGTGGCTACACACCGCTGGATAAAACTAAAGGTAAAATCAATGATAAAATCCACACCAGTAAAACCACGTAAAGCAAGCTAAAACTACTCTTCCGTTATCGAGTTTCCTTCGTCAGGCCGTTTCCAGGGGAGCCACGTGGAGGTTCGACCAACTTTTGCACCCGGTAAAAATACATAAAAATGATTATGAAGGTGACTACACAGGCACAGTTGGGAGACCAACCAAACAAATCAATCTGTAGTCACATCCCCCAACAAGGCTGCCAGCTTTATTCCCAACTATTTCCGCGTTGGCATCCTGCTCATTAATAGTGTCCAAAGTCTGTTTCCCTTGTTGGGTCAGGACTCTGACCCTATTGTCCTGGTCGGCCAAATCAAGGGCACGACTGGTTGATGCTCCTGCCCCATGTGCTGTCGCTAAGTCATTCAATATTTCCCTTTTATGTTGTATCTCTGTCCCGGGTTTGGTCTTTCTGTCATCTGTCCCTATCTCTCGTCCCAGTAATCAGTGGGACACTGGGAAGCATAGTGTTTGAAGTTGGGGGGAGGGGGAGCACCATTCGGGCAGTTGGGTTCCTGCTAAATTCACCACCTTAGATACCAATTCATGGGGATGGTATCATGCAGGACTTTTCCGATTAGTTTTAAACTAGTCTGTTATGTGAACCGGATGTGGCTTCAAAAGGGTTAGGGTGCCTTTGCCGCTAATCTCTTATAGAATGAACTTTCCCTTTTGAGTTTCCTGGGATATTGCTGCCAGAGTTCCAATCCCTTTCCTGGGTCTCTTGGTAAGCCTTCATATCGGGGATGCCCATTGTTGAAGAATCCCCACCAATCACCCGTGATTGCTACACTCCGGTAACAGTCACCTGAGCTTCCATTCCCTTTTTTGTACACTGCTCGCTGATTTGTTACACCCGAACATGTTACTTTTATTGGGGCATCCCCACAGCACACCATCCTCCTATTCGCCTGCGTCCGGTGGGTCAAACCGTCTGTACCCCAGGGGCATGGACCCAGCTTTGTTTGATCCCAATGAGGTAAAATTTATTGCATTCTCATGGTTAGCCTGTTACATGGCGCTGGTACCAATCCTGTCAGTACATAATGAGTCTTCATTGGCTGCACATCCCCAGAAATTGAAAGAGAAGTTGGGGGTGGGGGGGGTGGGGGCAGACTTGGAAATGGTTCTGGTGAAGGGGAGAAGGATCAAAACTGGAAACAGTGACGTGAAGTTATCTGACCCCTCCCTCCTGCAGCATCTCTCAAGCTACCTATTCATCCTGCCTGTTCTTTCATTTCTACTCTGACTGCCACGTGGCACTGGTAGAAATCCTGAGATGACTTCCTCTGAGGTCCTACTTTGTAACTTGGCTCCTAACTTCCTAAATTCTGCTTGTAGGACGTCATCCCATTTATTCCCTTCCTCATGTGGCCTACTTCACTATAGGGAAAACATCTAAGGTTTCTTGCTTCCCTTTCCTCTCAGGTTTCCGCTATACCCTGTGGTGAACCATATCATTAATATCTTCAACAAGATGTCCTTTTTCCTTTACCATGTGAGGATTTCCATTTTCCCCCAATTTCTATCCCTCTCAGATTGAAATTGATGTTGGGAGCCAACTCCTAATTATCTGCCTTTTCCGCTGTTAATCTTGCAATCTTAACTCGCTCTTCCAGGTGAGTTCTCGTTACTTCAGGAAGTGAATTTTGAACTCCTCCATGATAATTGTCTCTCTAAGATTGTCTGATCGATTTTCAATGCTCTTATCCACCGATCAAAGTTACTTTGTTTGATCCTTTCAAACTCTGTGACACCAGGCCCCTCCTTAGGTTCTAAAATGCCTATAAGCTTCTGGGTGGAGCTCATATACACTGAAGATGGCTTTTTTATCACCTGATACTCCCCAGATACCTCCTCCTGATAATGACGCAAATACCTCACCAGCTCCACCTACCAACTTCACTTGGATCAACAATACCCACATAGTCACTGGCCATTTCATTTGTTTAGCCACTTTCTTCAATGAAATGAAAAAACGGTCTACTTGTTTTGCAATCCATCACATTGTTTTTGTTCTTGACAAATGGGTAACAGCTACAGTATAATGTCCAGTCACAGCAAAACATTCCCTCTGTGATAGTCAAGAAACGGTGCCTGGATGCTATGGAGATGATTTTCTGTTCAATATTATTTGGATGGAGGGCGCTTTGTTCTGTTTGTGACAGTCACTTGAAGGAAATAGTATAGAATGTAATCATTGGTCCAGTATCCTCTTTCTGATGCTATTAGTGATTTGTCAACACAATATCAGATTCCCAGTGGAGTGTCTGCTGATCACTGGTTTGAATTTGAGCACAGCAACTCATTGTGAAGAGCCTTTAACCCAACAGCTTAAACTTCACTCGAAATGTGCTATAATCAAAATAACATCTCAAATGATAGAAAGACTACAATGTAGAAGGAGTCTATTCAGCCTGTTCCTGTCTGTGCTGGCTCTCTGTATTAGCAAATCATCTGGGTCACGTCCCTTGTTCATATTCCCTGTTGCTCTGTAAATTGTTTCTCTCTTGGTAAATGTCCGGTTTTGTTTTAATGAATTAATCTGCCTCCATCACATCTTCAAGTAATAAGCACCCACTAAACAAAATGTTTTCTCTTGTGTATTTACATTTTCCACTTTTTCATTAATTTGGTTGAACCTTTGTCTGAAGAAGCACCAGTGATCTGAAACCACCATGTTCAATCCCTATACCGTCCTGTGTTGCCAAACCTCTTGGTCAACATTTTGCTTTGGACATGTAGACTTTTTTTGTCAGAGGTTTTGGGATTCCTGAATTAATTACTTTGCTCCCGTGACAAGCTCTGCTCGCCATTGATTCTACCTCATCCTGAGTAACTTTGAGTCTGAACCAGACTGTTCATGAGCTTGGTGCTCCGTTTGACCTGGAGTTGAACAGTCATCTCAATTATCTCCTCCACCAATGATTTGGAGATGCCGGTGTTGGACTGGGGTATACAAAGTTAAAAAAAATCTCAACACCAGATTCATAGTCCAACAGGTTTAATTGGAAGCACACTAGCTTTAGGAGCGTCGCTCCTTCATCAGGTGGTAGTGGAGGGCTCAATCCTAACACACAGAATTTATAGCAAAGATTTACAGTGTGATGTAACTGAAATTATACATTGAGACATTGATTGTGTTAAGCCTTTCATCTGTTAGAATACAGTGATAGTTTCACTACTTTCATGTGTAAATCACAAAACCTTTTTTAAAATGTTGCATTCTCGAGTTAGCTTTAACAATGGTGATAACTAGACAATATGTTGAAGGTGTTAGCCCCCTGTGTTCTCTATGTCCTGATGTTTAGATTGATTCTAATCTAAAAAGTGAGATAACGGAGTTCTACATGAATTCATGCAGTTTTTGAGCAAAGTACAATGTAACCCTGCAAGTACAAATTCACCCCACAAAATATGTGTGCATGTGGGTCTTTGTCTGTGTGTGTGTGTTTCTGTCTGTCTGTCTGGGGTGGGGGTTGAGTGTGAGACTGTGTGTGTGTGTGTGTGTGTGTGTGTGTGTGTGTGTGTAGTGAGTGTAGAGTGTCTTAAGTCTGTGAGGGTATATATATAATATATAATGGTGGTCACCTGTCATGTGACATGAACCCAAGGTCCCGGTTGAGGCCCCTCCCCCCGATGGGTTCCAAACTTATTTATCAGCTTAAGTTTGTTAAAATTTAAGGCTTGTGTTCAAATCCTTCCAAAGTTTTGACTTCTTAATTCTTTAACCTCCTGTAGCCCTACTACTCGGTGAAAATTTTGATTTCCTTCAGTTTCTTCCTCTCCTGCATCCCACACCTTCTGTGCCCTATCACTGGTGGACATGCATTCAAGTTAAAATTTCAGCTCAAGAATTCCCTTCCCAAACCTTAATATCTGAGTAAAGAAACTGCTTAAACCCTACTTCCTTAACCAAACATTTGGTCCACCTGTCCTAATATTTACCTGTTGATTCAGTGTTAGCTTTTGTTGGATATTCCTAATGTGACTCATCCTGGGATGTTTTAACAGTATTTCTCTCGAATTGCTAATACCCACCTCCTTGTGAACCTCAGTCCTATCTCATTTAGTTGCCAGTATCTCTGTATTCTTGTCGACAACATTTGCCTGTGCATTGCAAATATCCCCCCACCCCCACCCACCCCCGCTCTACAGGATACTGTAACCCCTTTGTTTCAGGTGTGGACCATCCTGTTTGTAGAGGTCCCTCCTACCCCAGACTGAGGCCCAATTATCCAGGAATCTGAATCCCTCCCTCCTGCATCATCCCTGTTGCCATGTGTTCAACTCCTCTCTCTCCCTATTCCTCACCCCCCTCAAGCATGTGGCACAGCCAACAAACCAGCTTTAATCTTCCAGCTTAGCTCCTGAATTTCTGCATTATATCCCAATCCCTTGTCCTATTTACGTTGTTGGTGCCAATGTGGACCACGACTTGGGGCTGCTCCCCCTCCCCATCAAGGATCCTGAAAACCCGATCTGAGACATTGGCACCTGGGAGGGTACACACCAACAGTGAGTCTCTCTTGTTCCCCCTGAACCTTTATCTGTTTCCCTAACTAAGGTGTTCCCAATGACTAATGCTCTGCTCCTTTCTCTGTTTCATTCTGAGCAACACGGACAGACTCTGCCTGAGACCTGTGCCCCATTGCTTACCCCTGGTAAGTCATTTCCCCGCCCCCCCCTCCCTGACAGTATCCAAAATGGGTTCCTTGTTATTGAGGGGAACAGCCTCAGGGGATCCCTGCACTGCCTGCTGGTTCCCTTTCTGTCCCCTGACAGTAATCCATCTACCTCCTCCTTGTCCCTGAGGAGTGACTATCTCCCTGTACCTCCCCTCAATAACCCCCTCCACCTCCCGAATGATCCCAAGTTCATCCAGCTCCAGCTCCAGTTCCCTTACACAGTTCTCAAGGAGCTGGAGTTGGGTGCACTTCCCGCAGATGCAGTCAGCAGGGACATAAGTGGTGTCCCTTATCTCCCACATTCTCAGGAGGAAAATTTAACTGCCCTCGCCTCCATTCTCACTATTCCAAATTCCTAACGAGTCTACTGAAAAGTAAATAAAGAAAAGCAAGTTATCTTACCAGCCTGTCTCTCAGAACTTTTATTGATTGATTAGAGAATGAGGACGGGTGGGAGGCACTACTTAAGTAGTGTTTTGGTTAAAGTAACTGCCCAAATATGTTCCTTCACTTACCCAGCAGTTCTGAGTCTGCTCCTGCTCAGCGTGCGCTCCGTCTATTCACGAGGTAAGTTTTAAAATCAGTGATTCACCTTCCCGTCAGCCCCCTGCTAAACAGGAAGAACAAGAATTATTTGTTATAAGATTGCTGATATTGGACAAACTGGCCCTTGGGACCGACAGAGCTCTTACTGACTAGACCTTGTTGGTCAATATTAGTGAGGGAGGTAACTACAGCCCCTCAATTCTGCTGTTGCCAGGGGAGATTGGTCAGTTTGAAAGCAGAGGGTGAGGTGGGGGCTGCTGGGAAGGTCAATTTCTCACCAAGGACTGACCTTGAGCATGAGCAGCCTTCATTTTATAGACAGCAGCAGAGCGAGAGGTGGCTGAAAGGACCAAGGGATTGCTGGGAATAATAAGCGAAGAAGGTTACCTCAGATTACAAAAGGATCTTGATCAGATGGGCCAATGGGCTGAGAAGTGGCAGATGGAGTTTAATTCAGGTAAATGCGAGGTGCTGCATTTTGGGAAAGCAACTTAATGGTAAGGTCCTAGGGAGTGTTGCTGAACAAAAGAGACCTTTGGAGTGCAGGTTCATAGCTCCTTGAAAGTGGAGTCGCAGGTAGATAGGATAGTGAATGGTTATTGCAGGTTTCAGGATTTAGATATTTCGAGAAGAATAGAAAATGGTAAAAGAGGGGGTGGTGTGGCATTATTAGTCAAGAACAGTATTCTGTTTGCAGAAAGGATGTTTGAGGACTCATCTACTGAGGTAGTATGTGTTGAGATTAGAAACAGGAAAGAGGTTACCCTGTTGGAAATTTTCTATACAGTATGTATAGAATGTAGTATGTAGACAAGCCAACAAGGGGGCAAGGCCACATTAAGTTTGGTACTGTGTAATGGATCCAGCCTGGTGTTAGATTTGGAGGGAGGTGAGCACTTTGGTGATAGTGACCACAATTCGGTTATTTTTACTTTAGTGATGGAAAGGGATAAGTATACACCACAGAGCAAAAGTTATAGCTGGGGGAAAAGCAATTATGATGTGATTAGGCAAAATTTAGGATGCATAGGATGGGGAAGGAAACTGCAGGGGATGGGGACAAGTTAAATGTGGAGTTTGTTCGAGGAACAGCTACTGCGTGTCCTTGATCATTAGATACTGATCAGGCAGGGAGGAAGTTGCTGAGCACGGGAACCGTGGTTTACTAAGGAAGTTGAATCTCTTGTCAAGAGGAAGAAGAAGCTTATGTTAGGGTGAGATGTGAAGGCTCAGTTAGGGTGCATGAGAGTTACATGTTAGCCAGGAAATACCTAAAGAGAGATCTAAGAAGGCCAGGAGGGAACATGAAGTTGTTGGTGGATAGGATCAAGAAAAACCCCAATGTTTTCTCTAGGTTTATCAAGAATAAAAGAATGACCAGAGAAAGATTAGGGCCAGTCACACATAATAGTGGGAGGTTGTGCATGGAGTCAGAGGAGAGAGGGGAAGCACCAAATGAATACTTTTCATCAGTATTCACACCAGAAAAAGACAATGTTGTCAAAGAGAATACTGAGATACTGACTACTAAACTAGATGCGATTGAGGTCCATAAGGAAGAGGTGTGAGCAATTCTGGAAAGTGTAAAAGTAGCTAAGTCCCTTGGGCCAGATGGGATTTATCCTCGGATACTCTAGGAAGCCAGGGAGGAGATAGGAGAGCCTCTGGCTTCGACCTTTATTCCTGTAGACAATGACGATGTAGTGCCAGAAGACTGGAGGATAGAGTCATAGAGTCGTAGAGATGTACAGAATGGAAACAGACCCTTCGGTCCAACTTGTCCACCCCGACCAGATATCCCAACCCAATCTAGTCCCACCTGCCAGCACCCGGCCCATATCCCTCCAAACCCTTCCTATTCATATACCCATCTAAATGCCTCTTAGATGTTGCATATTTACCAGCCTCCACCACATCCTCTGGCAACTCATTCCATATATGTACCACCCTCTGCATGAAAAAGTTGCCCCTTAGGTCTATTTTAGGTCTCTTTCCCCTCTCACCCTAAACCTATGCCCTCTAGTTCTGGACTCACATGTCCCAGGGAAAAGCCTTTTGTCTATTTATCCTGTCCATGCCCCTCATAATTTTATAAACCTCTATAAGGTCACCCCTCAGCCTCCAATGCTCCAGCCTCTCCCTAAAGCTCAAATCCTCCAAACCTGGCAACATCATTGTAGATCTTTTCTGAACCCTTTCAGGTATCACAACATCTTTCCAATAGGAAGGAGACCAGAATTGCATGCAATATTCCAACAGTGGCCTCATATATGTCCTGTACAGCTGCAACATGACCTCCCAACTCTTGTACTCAATACTCTGACCAATAAAGGAAAGCATACCAAACGCCGCCTTCACTATCCTATCTACTTGCGAATCCACTTTCAAGGAACTATAAACGTGGACTCCAAGGTCTTTTTGTTCAGCAAAACTCCCTAGGACTTTCCCATTAAGTGTATAAGTCCTGCTAAGATTTGCTTTCCCAAAATGCAGCACCTCGCATTTATATGAATTAAACTCCATCTGCCACTTCTCAGCCCATTGGCCCATCTGGTCCAGATCCTGTTGTAATCTTCGCTGTCCAACATACCTCCAATTTTGGTGTCATCTGCAAACTTACTAACTGTACCTCTTATACTCGCATCCAAATCATTTATGTAAATAACAATAAGTAGAAGACCCAGCACTGATTCTTGTGGCGCTCCACTGGTCACAGGCCTCCAGTCTGAAAAACAACCCTCCACCACCACCCTCTGTGTTCGACCTTCAGCCAGTTCTGTATCCAAATGTCTAGTTCCCCCTTTATTCCATGAGATCTAAACTTGCTAATCAGTCTCCCATGGGGAACCTTGCTGAATCCCTTACCGACGTCCACATAGATCACATCTACTGCTCTGTCCTCATCAATCTTCTTTGTTACTTCTTCAAAAATAGAAATGTTGTTGCCTTGTTTTAGCAGGGGAATAGAGACAACCCTGGTATTTATAGACCAGTGAGCCTTACTTCGGTTGTGGGTAAAGTGTTTAAAAAGTTATAAGGGATAGGATTTATAAACATCTAGAAATGAATAGGTTGATGAGGGATAGTCACATGATTTTGTGAAGGGTAGGTCCTGCCTCACAAACCTTATTGCGTTATTTGAGAAGGTGACCAAACAGGTTGATGAGGGTAAAGCAGTTGATGTGTTGTATATGGATTTCAGTCAGGTGTTTGATAAGGTTCCCCACGGTAGGCTATTGCACAGAATAAGGAGGCATGGGATTGAGGGTGATTTAGCGGTTTGGGACCGATGGGAAATGTTCATCCTGGAGTTCAGTTAGCAGTGGGGTACCACAAGGATCTGTTTTGGGGCCACTGCCATTTGTCATTTTTATAAATGACCTGGAACCATGGCATAGAAGGATGGGTTCGTAAATTTGCAGATGAAACAAACGTCAGTCGAGTTGTGGATAGTACTGAAGGATGTTGCAGGTTACTGAGGGACAGAGATAAGCTGTAGAGATGGGCTGAGAGGTGGCAAATGGAGCTTAGTGCGAAAAAGTGTAAGGTAATTCACTTTGGAAGGAGTAACAGGAATGCAGAGTACTGGGCTAATGGTAAGATTCTCAGTCGTGTTGATTAGCAGCAAGATCTCAGTGTCCGGGCAGACAGATCCCTGAATGTTGCCACTCAGGTTGAGAGGATCATGAAGAAGGCATACGGTGTGTGATCTTTTATTGGCAGAGGGATTGAGGTTTGGAACCATGAGACCATGCTGCAGCTGTGCAAAAGTCTGGTACAGCCACATTTGGAGTATTGCGCACAGTTCTGGTCACTGCATTATTGGAAGGATGTGGAAGCTTCGGAAAAGGTTCAGAGGAGATTTACTAAGATGCTGCCTAGTCTGGAGGAAAGGTCTTACGAGAAAAGGCTGAGGGACTTGTGACCAGGCAGCATCCGAGGAGCAGGAAACTTGACATTTTGGGCAAAAGCCCTTCATCAGGAATGAAGGCAGGGAGCCTCCAGGGTGGAGAGATAAACGGGAGGGGGGTGGGGGTGGGGAGAAGGTAGCAAAGAGTACAATAGGTGGATAGAGTAGCAATAGCACCCAACTCAGCACCGTCCTCATGACCTGTCCTACCTGCCAATCTTCCTTCCCATCGATCCGCTCCACCCTCATTGAGACATATAAGATAATCAGAAGGTTAGATAGTTTGGACAGTGAGTGTCTCTTTCCTCAGATGACGCTGGCTAGAATGGAGGGACATAGCTTTAAATTGAGGGGTGATAGATATAGGTCAGATGTCCAAGGTAGGAACTATACCCAGAGTAGTTGAGGTATGGAATGCACTGCCTGCAACATCAGCCAAACTCGCCAACTTTAAGGGCATTTAAACGGTCATTCGATCTGCATGTGGACGAGAATGGAATAGTGTAGGATAGATGGGCATCAGATTGGTTCCACAGGTCAGCACAATATCGAGGGCCGAAGGGCCTGGACTGCACTGGTAATGTTCTATCTTCTAACATAGATACATTGAGTGAGTGGGCAAAGATCTGGCAGATGGAATACAATATTGATAAATGTGCAGTCATCCATTTTGGGAGGAGTAACAGGAAAAAGGATTATTAATTGAATGGTAATAAATTGCAGCATGCTGCTGTGCAGAGGGACCTGGGGGTCTTGTGTGTGAATCACAGAGGGTTGGTCTGCAGGTACAACAGGGAATTAGGAAGGCAAATGGAATTTTGTCCATCATTGCGAAAGGGATTGAGTTTAAAAGCAGGGAGGTTATGTTGCAGCTGTACAAGGTGCTGGTGAGGCCACCCCTGGAGAACTGTGTGCACTTTGGGTCTCCTTACTTGAGAAAGGATGTACTGGCACTGGGGTTGGTGCAGAGGGGGGTTGATTCCAGAGTTGAGGCGGGGGGGGGGGGGGGGGGGGTAGTTGGCTGATGAGGAGAGACTGAGTAAATTGAACATAGAACATAGAACATAGAACATAGAACAATACAGCACAGAATAGGCCCTTCGGCCCACGATGTTGTGCCGAACTTCTAACCTAGATTGGGATCATATTCATTCCTAATTGGGATCATATTCATTGAAATTCAGAAGAATGCGGGTGTATCTTAGGGAATGGTTAACATAGATGTAGAGAGGATGTTTCCACTGGCCGGTGAAACTAGGACAACAGGGTATTGCCTCAACATTAGAGGGAGCAGAGTTCGGACTGAATTGAGAAGGAACCTCTTCACCCAGAGAGTGTTAATCTATGGAATTCCTTGCCCAGGGAAGCAGTTGATGCTGGTTGAGTAAACGTTTTTAAAGTGAAGGTAGATCATGTTTTGAAAACCTGAAGGAATTACGGGATACGGTGAGAGTGTGGGTAAGTGGTTCTGAATCCACGAATAGATCAGCCATGACCTTATTAAATGTTGGAGCAGGCTCGAAGGGCCGGACGGCCTACTCCTGCTCCTAGTGCTTCCATCCTTTATGTCCCAGATCAGTTCAGGTGGAGCCCGTCCAAATGGTGCAGTCCCATACTGTCCCAATGAAGACATCAATGCCCCACGAATGTGAATCCCTCTTTCCCACATCACTCCTTCACCCATGTGTTCACTTCCCTCATCTTCTCACGTCTTTAGCATTTTACACATTTTCTGGTAATAATTCAGCGATTACATTCCTTGAAGTCCTTTTTAAACAGATTTTGTTCCTAATTACTGAGATTCCCCAAACAGTACCTCTTGCCTGTTCCTGCCTATGTATTTAGTGTTAACAGGCACCATGATACAGCACGGTGACTCCGTCGTGCCTCACAGCGCTAGGATCCTGCATTCGATTCCAACCTTAGGGGTGTGGAGTTTGTACATTCTCCGTGTGTCTGCATGGGTCCCTCTGGGTGTTCTGGTTTCCTCCCACAGTCCAAAGATGCGAACGTGAGGTAGATTGGCAATGCTAATTTGCTCACTGTATCCCCGGATATGTAAGATGGTTGGATTAGACTATGGGGATTGTGTGATTACAGGAATGGGGTGAGTCTGTGAGTGATGCTCTTCCGAAGGTCAGTGTGGACTCAATGGGCTGAAGGGCCTGCTTACACACTCTGCATATTCTATGATTCTGTACAACAATGAAACCCTCCTGTTCCCTCACCAGTATCCTCTCTATTCCACTCTTGTTGTGCTTCACAGTGGCATCAGACACACAGCCTCCCATCTGATTTTTTTAATGATTCAGTGGCTTGGAAAGAATGTATTGTCCATCCCTTATTGCTGAGAGGGCTGTTAGGATTAAACCACATTGCTGTGTGTCTGGACTCGCATGTAGGTCAGAAACAGTAAGGATGGCAGTTTCCTTCCCGAAAGAAATTTTTTGAACTCTCAGGATATTATTTCCTGACAATCAGCAATGGGCAGCATTGGACCCTTAATTCCAGGGTTTTTAAACTGGATTTTGTTCACCATCTGTCACGAGGAGACTCAGACCCTGTAACTTGGAACATTACCTGGGTCTTGTGAGTAATATTCCTTTGATAATACCACTGGGCCACTACCCCCCTTATGTGTCACTCAAAGGATGCTATCTGTCCTCCTAATTATAGCATTCCCAACCATGATCACTTTCATTGGTGCTCTCCCAGTCCAATGTCTTGGTTAACAACAGGACACTGCACAGTTTGATGGTACACTCTGCAGAGCACTTCCTCGTCTGCAGCGGCCATCTCTAAAATGGTGAGGGATAGTGTGAGCAACGTTAGAAACAGTAACTCCATTACTTTCCAACACAGTTACGGGTATGAATAATTACTCATTCTTAGATCAGACTTGTCCTGTTGTAATGCCTGGTTGACAGTCAAATTAGTACCCTGTTCTAAATATATTTCAACATCAGGGAATTTACCCAGCTGCTGCATTCTGTTTATTCAAACATGACATCAGAAAGAGTGCTGTAACCTCCGATCCTGAGAGAGATCATGCAGGTGATATAAAAAGAGATTGTATCATTTCAGAATATGATTTACTTTGACACCCTGACACTTGAAGGAATGTATCATTTCTGGTAGAAAATGCATTTTTCCATTGACACAGTCAGGAACATATTCTATCTGATCCTTGGTATAATTGGCCTTCCTGGTAAGTGACTATAACCGTTGGGGGTTCTGCATAATTCTGAGTGAGCTGGTTTCAGCCATTAAACTGTGATTGAGAATGTCACTTGCTAATCTGATGGAACTGTTGGAAGGACAGCTCGTCAACAAAACATTTTCATAAATTCAAATATCCTCTGCACTAAATCTTCTGTATAAGCCTATATCAGAAAAGGAAAAGTTCAGTAATGACGATAGGTCAAGGATGTCAGAACTGTTCTCCGTGAAGGGAAGGAGGCGGAGGTGAGATTTGATTGTGATTAAATATTCAAGCCAAGGAATTGCAGCACACAAACTGTTCATTCGGCAAAACTCTACTCTGTCTATCTTGAAACCTCCTCCATGAATGGACTGTGTTCGTTGAAGGCTGAGGTGTGACCTGATGGAAGTATATATTATGAGAGACACCATTCCAAATTATTTTGTGATTTTATGTGAGGTGGATAGTCACAATATCATCTCCAGGGTGGAAATGTCAAATGCTCGAGCACATAGTTTTACGCTGAAATGGTGAATCTCGAAAGGATCTGAGTGAACTAAATCACTTGTTTTTACAGAGAGGGTGCTCGGTGCCTGGAATGTGCTGCTGGGGAGGTGATAGAAATTGTTATCTTATCTATGTTTAAGATGCATTTACCCCGACACAGAGACAGGCAGATGGCAGAGGGTTATGGAGCATGTGCAGACAGTTGGGATTTGTTCAGACTTGCATCGTGGTTGCCCATAGATCCAGTTCCTGTGATATACTCTATTGCAATTTCAGACATACCTTTCATTGGCTTGAGGAGCTATTCAATGGACACAATCCACTTCAAGATTCCCTGCAATTTTTTTAAACGTCTCAGGCATGGTGTGATCATGATACCGAATACATGCTCCAAATGTCGATAGTATAATGAGGTGAAGACAAGTATTGCATAATATCATCAAGGTTTGGGCTCCCCAAACTCTGTGTTACTGTGAAATTTCATTCTGTTTATTGATCGTCCTCTCGCATTGAAAACCAGTTCTTGGAGCATACCTTCACAGGTGTTGGAAGTTTAATCTTAAACATTAATTGTCTGCACCCTTCTATCCGTTATGCACCAATCATCGTGCAATGTCTGAGAAAGCCGAGGGCCTGAAGCCTGACTGTGTTGGACATAATTGGAAGGAAGGTTCCCTAATCCCAGAAATGATCCAAGAGGATGATGGTGATTCCATCCCATCCCAGGGAATTTGTTCAACCTCAGCAGGTGTCTCTCAGTGACCTGCCTTTGGTTTCTTCATCACACTGCAGCTCTGCCTCCTGGGAGCAGCTGATTGGATATCCTGTGTCAGATGTTTCAGACTGAGAGTTGCACGTTTTATAGCAATGTTGAGTTCATGTTTCAGATTCAATAAATACTGCTCTGATCAGAGTTTGTGTGGCCTTCTAAACATTCATCAATTACTAAGAAACAAATGACTTTGATCAATAATTTCTAACCACTATTCCCTTTTCTCTCTCTTATAGTGAATTTAGTGGCTATTCTGATCTTGTCAAAGGGAAAATGCGGTGTTTCCACTTGTACCACACGCTATTTGGTGGCAATGGCAATGACAGATCTACTGTTCATTATACTTGAGATTATAATGTCCCGATTCAATAAGTACTTTTTCCCTTGGAATTTCCTGGACATTACCCCTGTTTGCGCTGTTCGCTATGCCCTCCGCCGTGCAGTCACAGATTGCTCTGTCTGGTTTACTGTTGCCTTTACTTTTGACCGTTTTATCACCATTTGTTGCTCGAAGCTGAGAACAAAGTATTGCAATGAGAAAACCGCAGTTGTGGTTCTCGCAACCAGTGGCATTCTGCTCTCGCTGAAAAATATTCCAATCTACTTTAGATTTCGGCCTTCTGAGATTTTCAACAATATACCCTGGGAATGTGTGAACACACGAGCTTATTATCATGATCCTGTATGGAGGGGATTTAAACTATTTGAAATCGTTCTTACCCCAATGCTTCCATTCATTTTAATTTTGCTGTTGAACACTCTAACTATCAGACACATTGTTATGGCCAGTCGTGTTCGTAAAGTACTGATGGGTCAGAAACAGAGGCAGGATCACTCTGACACTGAGATGGAGAGCAGAAGGAAGGGTATGATTTTACTGTTCACCATATCTGGCAGCTTCATCATTCTGTGGCTGTGGTACCTCTTAGATTATTTTGGAGTTTTAGACCATTTGTTAGATGATGACTCTGAATATAGGTTTAAAGAAATTTCATACATGCTTCGGGATTTAGGTTCCTGCACAAATACTATTATTTACGTAGTGACACTGTCCAAGTTTCGGGAGAAAATTAGGAACACGGTGAAAGTTCTTTTCTCCTAAGTTGTTCAATGGGACCTGCAGCAAAATCCCTTGGGAGCAATGGGGGTCTAATGCTGATTGCTATAAACTGGAAAGAAAATGCCTGGAGGAGAACTAGAAAAGTATAATTATTGACTCTGTGAGCAGTTACGTTGGAATGGATAATTGGAAATAAACTCACAGCATTAGCTGGATGTTGGAGAGAGCCCGTTATGAAATCTGACACCCGGGGCACCTCAAGTCAGTGAGGAGGAAAAAGATCAATAGGACAATCAAATACATTTAATCTTGTGACCTACAGGTACGAGAATGGTAGAAATTAGTCACGCAAAACATGGTGAGTGTCTTAAAAAAGCTCAGTTTTGAAGAAGTGATCAGAAAGTGTCCAGCAGGTGGGAATGACAGACCCTGCAGCACTGGGAGGGAATTCATGTGTACAGTCCATCCTCCAACTGCAATGTTTGACTTGTCAGCTCCTCATCTCTACTCCGACAGAACAACATATTCTTACAAAAGCAAATTCTGCTCGCTATCAGAGAGCCTCTTGGGACAATTCTTGTTATCACCATTGTTAGTATCATTCTTACGACCATTATTATGATCATAATTACCACAGTTATGACTGTCATCATTCCTATCATTATTGGGATCATTTGTGTGTCATTGGCAGAATTCTAGGCTCTAAACTCATCATGTTGGGACAATATTCATATATTGCGCGCAGTTCAGTGTTATGGAGTTGAAGGTATGTACTGTACCTTTAAGAGAGAGTGACATTTGCTTGGTAGTCTGAATGCACAGTGAACTGTCATGTAACTGACGAGCAGTCTCAGTGTATGAGAAATTTGAAAATATGTAACATTTGGCTGTGAAATGGATAATTCAGTTGTTTTGACCACCATTTGAACTAAACAAATCAGTTTAAATTATGCTCCAGGAAACTAAAATTTTATTATAGGGTGGGAGTTAAATAACAAGCGTTTAATAGGAAAGAGGAGCAGAGTTGGAAATAGTTGTTGGTTAATGTTCTTTTATGGAGTCAAAGAATACAATGGAAAAGATTTTTCTTTAAGTTGTGGAGTTTGGGGAGTTCTCTGACACTCCCCCTTTAACGGATTAGGATTCTTAGATTACTTACAGTGTGGAAACAGGCCCTTTGGCCCAACAAGTCCGCACTGACCCATCGAAGCGTAACCCATCCAGACCCACTCCCCTATATTTACCCCTACACCTAACACTACGGGCAATTTAGCATGGCCAATTCACCTAACCTGCACATTTTTGGATTGTGGGAGGAAACCGGAGCACCCGAGGAAACCCACACAACACGGGGAGAATGTGCAAACTCCACACAGAGAGTCGCCTGAGGTGGGAATTGAACCTGGGTCTCGGGCACTGTGAGGCAGCAGTGTGAGGTGAGCTTTTCTGAGCATCGAGTTGAATTGGCAGGAGGGTTTCCCACCATGTCATATCGGTTTTGGGGGTCTGGTCCATGATTTGGAGAGGTTTAGCCAGATCCAGTCTGAGATTTGGATGGATTTAAACAGATTTGGAGTAAAAGATCCCATCAGATTTAAACACATGCGGATCAGTGTTTGAGGTCTTTAAATAAAATGTAGGTGAAACAATTAGTTTAATGTCAGTTACTTGTGGCTGGTTAAATTAAAAGTGAGAGAAATGAATCTTAAAATTACTAAAGAGGTTCTGGGTTTGATTCCAAATTAAAAAAGACAAAAGTAAAGCTGGAATTGAGAGTTTGTTACTCAAGCACGTAGGTGTGTCAGAGAAATAGACAAGTGCAGTACAGTTACAAAAACCTAACGCACAATTGAAGAAAATGTAGATCGACAATAAACAAAGGGAGAGAGAGAGAGAGAGAAGAAAGAGGGACAGAGTAAAAAGAGAGAGGAAAGGAAGAGAGACAGGAAAAAAGGGCGAGAATTTCTTAGCTGAGCAAAGAGAGAGAAGAAAGTGAGAAAGAAAACAGAAAGAAAAGGAAGAGAAAAGGAGAGAGAATTTGAACTTCAGAAGTTGTGACTTCATCGGGAAAGTCAAGTGAACAGGATGGAGGTGAAATGAGGAGGTCGTGATATATATAAATATGTTAAAACTCTGTCACATTTTGATGAGAACGGTGTCGATGTTTCCTTCATTTCATTTGAAAAGTTGGCTCGGCAGATGGAGTGGTCAGCGGACTTGTGGGTAATGCTGGTTCAGACTGAGCTGGTCGGCAGAGCGAGTGAGGTACTTGCAGCACGGTCAGATGAGGGGTCAAGAGATTATACAGATGTCAAACAAGCTGTTTTGAATGCTTAAGAATTGGTACCAGAAGCAAATACACAGTGATTCAGGAACACAAAGAAAGAACCAGGTCTGACCTATGTTGACTTTGAAAGCATCAAACACGGTAATTTTGAAAATAGATAAGACTTATGAGGCTGTAAGAGAGATTATTCAGCAAGAGGAGTTTAAAAGCTCCCTCCTGAGATAATAAGAATTCATGTGGATGAACAGAAAGTTCAACAATTGAGTAGAGCGGCAGAGATGGTGGATGAATATACATTGGTGCATAAGGCAATGTTTAGCTTCCAGCAAGAATTCCATCTGTGAGGGTGAGAAATTGGGAGAAGGGGAGGTCCTACACTCCAACACACAGAGTAGAGAACACTGGGAATCGTTTACCACCGGTTAATAAAGAAGCCCAAGAGGGTGGAAAGGAGGTGAAAGGCCTCACGTGTTTCCACTGTGGTAAAGTGGGACATAGCCAGTCACAGTGCTGGTCGGTAAAGAAAGGCATTGTGGGAAAAGAGGCTAAGGCAGTGGCATTAGTGAAAGGAGTAAAGGAAACTCAAAACAATTGAGGAGTGCAGGAGAGTGCACAGCCTACGCAGGGGCTGGGTATGGCGGTTGTACCTGATCTCTATAAAGGATTCGCCTCAGTGGGTAAAGATTACTCAGGAAGATCGGGGGAGAAAGGAAAGAAGTTATAATTTTGAGAGATACAGGATTTAACCAGTCCCTAATATTAATAGATGAACTTATTTGCACTCTATTTGACCTGTTACCCAACAGAATGCTAAGTAGTGGTATAGATGGACAGAAATTTAGCGTTTGTTGTGGAAGAATCACTTAATGTTGTATTTAAAAGATTACCAGGAAATGCAGGAAATCCTTCATGAAGTTAAACTTTAATCTTGCAAAATCAAAGATGTGGGAGCCAGCAAAATGTTTTCCTGACTTCCCCCAATCTGTTTGATCTTCTGCAATTCATACAGTTATCCTTCCCGTGCCTATCTGAGAGCATTACCATCCCCAATCACACTGGCTTGCTTCACCTTTCTAACCTGATCATGGTCTGCCACACTCGTTCCCTCCATCACATTGAACCGATCACATTCTAACACCATCACCTTCAGCGTTAGCTCATCTCCCAGGGATTTAACTAACCGATCACAATGCACTACCATTATCTGTTACTGGAGCCCTGGAACATGGTCCCGGGCATACATTGCAACACTAAGTAACTACATAACTGCCAGAATAATGTCCATACCTCCCCCTCTGTAAGATCAGGTTGGAGTGCCAACTCTAGACTGGGCAAGTTACAGTGGGAGTGATTGACAGAGCGTCAGTTCCAGGAATCCAGTTTGTTTTTGGGAACAATGTAGTAGGATCCAGGGTGGGAGTGAGATTCCTTGTTGTAGAGAAACCCAAGGAAGACCAGGGAACTGAGGAATTACAAGAAAAACATCCTGGAATTTTCCCAGACTGTGGAGTAACAATATCCCACTGTCATAAGTCACAGCACGAAGCAGAAACTAAAGAGCAAGATGAAGGAGTTGAGGTTCAGTTCGCAGACCCCCTGTTTGATGTAACGGTGCAGGACAAACCTGAACAGACAGAGGGTCAGGCAGAAGTGTTTGGTCCTGAAAGGCTAATGGACCTACAGCAGAAAGACAAGGCAATAAAAGATGATGCACACTCCGAAAAGGAGGCAGAGACTATTCCTGAGGGTAATTATCTTAAAGATGAAAATGGAGACCACGGCAGGTTAGTGTCAAGGAGAAATGGGCCGACCTGCACCAGATTCTGTTGTCAGGAGCATACAGACAGGAAGTGACACAGGTGGGGGGGAGGGGGGGGGAGGGGTAGCACATGAATGACCAGGAGGAGGTCACCCAGGTGTATGGGAGACTCAGGCTCAGGTACAAAACCATTTCTATTGGCCTGGAATGCACAAGGATGTGGGTAACTTTTGCTGTACGTGTCATACACGGAAAATGGGAGGGAAGCCACAGGCGGGAATAAACCCAGCGACTTTGTTGCCATTTCCCCCATCCCGAAGACCCTTTCACCCGGGTTATGGTGGATTGTGTAGGTCCCCTCCTGAGAACTAGATGAGGGAACCAGTACTTGCTCACCGTAATGGATGTGTGCACCAGATTTCCGGAGGCAATTCCATTACG
>NW_027311594.1:0-23025 GCF_047496795.1 Chiloscyllium punctatum | reverse complement strand
AGTGTTAGAGAGAGAGAGACAGTGTTAGAGAGAGAGAGAGACAGTGTTAGAGAGAGAGAGAGACAGTGTTAGGAGAGAGAGAGTGTAGAGAGAGACAGTGTTAGAGAGAGAGAGAGACAGTGTTAGAGAGAGAGAGAGACAGTGTTAGAGAGAGAGAGTGTTAGAGAAGAGAGAGTGTTAGAGAGAGAGAGTGTTAGAGAGAGAGAGACAGTGTTAGAGAGAGAGAGAGACAGTGTTAGAGACAGAGAGAGACAGTTGTTAGAGAGAGAGAGAGAGTGTTTGAGAGAGAGACAGTGTTAGAGACAGAGAGAGACAGTGTTAGAGACCAGAGAGAGACAGTGTTAGAGAGAGAGAGTGTTAGAGAGAGTGTTTGAGAGAGAGACAGTGTTAGAGACAGAGAGAGACAGTGTTAGAGACAGAGAGAGACAGTGTTAGAGACAGAGAGAGACAGTGTTAGAGAGAGAGAGAGAGAGTGTTTGAGAGAGAGACAGTGTTAGAGACAGAGAGAGACAGTGTTAGAGACAGAGAGAGACAGTGTTAGAGAGAGAGAGAGAGTGTTTGAGAGAGAGACAGTGTTAGAGACAGAGAGAGACAGTGTTAGAGACAGAGAGAGACAGTGTTAGAGAGAGAGAGAGAGAGAGAGAGAGTGTTGAGAGAGAGACAGTGTTAGAGACAGAGAGAGACAGTGTTAGAGAGAGAGAGAGACAGTGTTAGAGAGAGAGAGTGTTAGAGAGAGAGAGTGTTAGAGAGAGAGAGTGTTAGAGAGAGAGAGTGTTAGAGAGAGAGAGACAGTGTTAGAGAGAGAGAGAGACAGTGTTAGAGAGAGAGAGTGTTAGAGAGAGAGAGTGTTAGAGAGAGAGAGACAGTGTTAGAGACAGAGAGAGACAGTGTTAGAGAGAGAGAGAGAGACAGTGTTAGAGAGAGAGAGTGTTAGAGAGAGAGAGAGAGTGTTAGAGAGAGAGAGTGTTAGAGAGAGAGAGTGTTAGAGAGAGAGAGACAGTGTTAGAGAGAGAGAGAGACAGTGTTAGAGAGAGAGAGTGTTAGAGAGAGAGAGTGTTAGAGAGAGAGAGACAGTGTTAGAGAGAGAGAGAGACAGTGTTAGAGAGAGGCAGTGTTAGAGAGAGAGAGTGTTAGAGAGAGAGAGACAGTGTTAGAGAGAGAGAGAGACAGTGTTAGAGAGAGAGAGAGAGATAGTGTAGAGAGAGAGAGTGTTAGAGAGAGAGAGAGACAGTGTTAGAGACAGAGAGAGACAGTTGTTAGAGAGAGAGAGAGAGTGTTTGAGAGAGAGACAGTGTTAGAGACAGAGAGAGACAGTGTTAGAGAGAGAGAGAGAGAGAGTGTTTGAGAGAGAGACAGTGTTAGAGACAGAGAGAGACAGTGTTAGAGAGAGAGAGTGTTAGAGAGAGAGAGTGTTAGAGAGAGAGAGACAGTGTTAGAGAGAGAGAGAGACAGTGTTAGAGACAGAGAGAGACAGTTGTTAGAGAGAGAGAGAGAGTGTTTGAGAGAGAGACAGTGTTAGAGAAGAGAGAGACAGTGTAGAGAGAGAGAGTGTTAGAGAGAGAGAGAGTGTTTGAGAGAGAGACAGTGTTAGAGACAGAGAGAGACAGTGTTAGAGACAGAGAGAGACAGTGTTAGAGAGAGAGAGAGAGAGAGTGTTTGAGAGAGAGAGACAGTGTTAGAGACAGAGAGAGACAGTGTTAGAGAGAGAGAGAGAGAGAGTGTTTGAGAGAGAGACAGTGTTAGAGACAGAGAGAGACAGTGTTAGAGACAGAGAGAGACAGTGTTAGAGACAGAGAGAGAGATAGTGTTAGAGACAGAGAGCGAGATAGTGTTAGAGAGAGAGAGAGAGACAGTGTTAGAGAGAGAGACAGTGTTAGAGAGAGAGAGTGTTAGAGAGAAAGACAGTGTTAGAGAGAGAGAGAGAGAGTGTTAGAGAGAAAGACAGTGTTAGAGAGAGAGAGACAGTGTTAGAGAGAGAGAGTGTTAGAGAGAAAGACAGTGTTAGAGAGAGAGACTGTGTTAGAGAGTGAGAGAGAGAGAGACAGTGTTAGAGAGAGAGAGACAGTGTTAGAGAGAGAGAGAGACAGTGTTGGAGAGACAGTGTTAGAGAGAGAGAGACAGTGTTAGAGAGAGAGAGAGACAGTGTTAGAGAGAGAGAGAGAGAGAGACAGTGTTGGAGAGACAGTGTTAGAGAGAGAGAGAGAGAGAGAGACAGTGTTAGAGAGAGAGAGAGACAGTGTTAGAGAGAGAGAGAGACAGTGTTAGAGAGAGAGAGAGAGAGAGAGACAGTGTTAGAGAGAGAGAGAGACAGTGTTAGAGAGAGAGAGAGACAGTGTTAGAGAGAGAGAGACAGTGTTAGAGAGAGAGAGAGAGACAGTGTTGGAGAGACAGTGTTAGAGAGAGAGAGACAGTGTTAGAGAGAGAGGGAGAGAGACAGTGTTAGAGAGAGAGAGACAGTGTTAGAGAGAGAGCCAGTGTTAGAGAGAGAGAGACAGTGTTAGAGAGAGAGTGTTAGAGAGAGAGAGAGAGACAGTGTTAGAGAGAGTGTGTTAGAGAGAGAGACAGTGTTAGAGAGAGAGAGAGACAGTGTTAGAGAGAGAGACTGTGTTAGAGAGAGAGAGAGAGACAGTGTTAGAGAGAGAGAGAGACAGTGTTAGAGAGAGAGAGACAGTGTTAGAGAGAGACAGTGTTAGAGAGAGAGAGAGGGACAGTGTTAGAGAGAGAGAGGGACAGTGTTAGAGAGAGAGAGAGGGACGGTGTTAGAGAGAGAGAGAGAGACAGTGTTAGAGAGAGAGAGAGAGACTGTGTTAGAGAGAGAGGGACAGTGTTAGAGAGAGAGAGAGAGAGAGAGAGACAGTGTTAGAGAGAGAGAGGGACAGTGTAAGAGAGAGAGACAGTGTTAGAGAAAGAGAGAGGGACAGTGTTAGAGAGAGAGAGAGTGTTAGAGAGAGAGAGAGACAGTGTTTGAGAGAGAGAGAGAGACAGTGTGAGAGAGAGAGGGACAGTGTAAGAGAGAGAGACAGTGTTAGAGAAAGAGAGAGGACAGTGTTAGAGAGAGAGAGAGAGAGAGACAGTTGTTAGAGAGAGAGAGACAGTGTTAGAGAGAGAGAGTGTTAGAGAGAAAGACAGTGTTAGAGAGAGAGAGAGAGAGTGTTAGAGAGAAAGACAGTGTTAGAGAGAGAGAGACAGTGTTAGAGAGAGAGAGTGTTAGAGAGAAAGACAGTGTTAGAGAGAGAGACTGTGTTAGAGAGTGAGAGAGAGAGAGACAGTGTTAGAGAGAGAGAGACAGTGTTAGAGAGAGAGAGAGACAGTGTTGGAGAGACAGTGTTAGAGAGAGAGAGACAGTGTTAGAGAGAGAGAGAGACAGTGTTAGAGAGAGAGAGAGAGAGAGAGACAGTGTTGGAGAGACAGTGTTAGAGAGAGAGAGAGAGAGAGAGACAGTGTTAGAGAGAGAGAGAGACAGTGTTAGAGAGAGAGAGAGACAGTGTTAGAGAGAGAGAGAGAGAGAGACAGTGTTAGAGAGAGAGAGAGACAGTGTTAGAGAGAGAGAGACAGTGTTAGAGAGAGAGAGACAGTGTTAGAGAGAGAGAGAGACAGTGTTAGAGAGAGAGAGACAGTGTTAGAGAGAGAGAGAGTGTTAGAGAGAGAGAGACAGTGTTAGAGAGAGAGAGAGACAGTGTTAGAGAGAGAGAGAGAGAGACAGTGTTAGAGAGAGAGAGAGACAGTGTTAGAGAGAGAGAGTGTTAGAGAGAGAGAGTGTTAGAGAGAGAGAGAGACAGTGTTAGAGAGAGAGAGACAGTGTTAGAGAGAGAGAGACAGTGTTAGAGAGAGAGAGACAGTGTTAGAGAGAGAGAGAGACAGTGTTAGAGAGAGAGAGACAGTGTTAGAGAGAGAGAGACAGTGTTAGAGAGAGAGAGACAGTGTTAGAGAGAGAGAGAGACAGTGTTAGAGAGAGAGAGTGTTAGAGAGAGAGAGTGTTAGAGAGAGAGAGAGTGTTAGAGAGAGAGAGACAGTGTTAGAGAGAGAGAGAGACAGTGTTAGAGAGAGAGAGAGACAGTGTTAGAGAGAGAGAGTGTTAGAGAGAGAGAGTGTTAGAGAGAGAGAGACAGTGTTAGAGAGAGAGAGAGACAGTGTTAGAGAGAGAGAGTGTTAGAGAGAGAGAGTGTTAGAGAGAGAGAGTGTTAGAGAGAGAGAGACAGTGTTAGAGAGAGAGAGAGACAGTGTTAGAGACAGAGAGAGACAGTTGTTAGAGAGAGAGAGAGAGTGTTTGAGAGAGAGACAGTGTTAGAGACAGAGAGAGACAGTGTTAGAGACAGAGAGAGACAGTGTTAGAGAGAGAGAGTGTTAGAGAGAGAGAGAGAGAGAGTGTTTGAGAGAGAGACAGTGTTAGAGACAGAGAGAGACAGTGTTAGAGACAGAGAGAGACAGTGTTAGAGAGAGAGAGAGAGAGTGTTTGAGAGAGAGACAGTGTTAGAGACAGAGAGAGACAGTGTTAGAGACAGAGAGAGACAGTGTTAGAGAGAGAGAGAGAGAGAGAGAGTGTTTGAGAGAGAGACAGTGTTAGAGACAGAGAGAGACAGTGTTAGAGAGAGAGAGAGAGACAGTGTTAGAGAGAGAGAGTGTTAGAGAGAGAGAGAGAGTGTTAGAGAGAGAGAGTGTTAGAGAGAGAGAGACAGTGTTAGAGAGAGAGAGAGAGAGTGTTAGAGAGAGAGAGTGTTAGAGAGAGAGAGTGTTAGAGAGAGAGAGACAGTGTTAGAGAGAGAGAGAGACAGTGTTAGAGAGAGGCAGTGTTAGAGAGAGAGAGTGTTAGAGAGAGAGAGACAGTGTTAGAGAGAGAGAGAGACAGTGTTAGAGACAGAGAGAGACAGTTGTTAGAGAGAGAGAGAGAGTGTTTGAGAGAGAGACAGTGTTAGAGACAGAGAGAGACAGTGTTAGAGAGAGAGAGAGAGAGTGTTTGAGAGAGAGACAGTGTTAGAGACAGAGAGAGACAGTGTTAGAGAGAGACAGTGTTAGAGAGAGAGAGTGTTAGAGAGAGAGAGACAGTGTTAGAGAGAGAGAGAGACAGTGTTAGAGACAGAGAGAGACAGTTGTTAGAGAGAGAGAGAGAGTGTTTGAGAGAGAGACAGTGTTAGAGACAGAGAGAGACAGTGTTAGAGAGAGAGAGAGTGTTTGAGAGAGAGACAGTGTTAGAGACAGAGAGAGACAGTGTTAGAGACAGAGAGAGACAGTGTTAGAGAGAGAGAGAGAGAGAGTGTTTGAGAGAGAGACAGTGTTAGAGACAGAGAGAGACAGTGTTAGAGAGAGAGAGAGAGAGAGTGTTTGAGAGAGAGACAGTGTTAGAGACAGAGAGAGACAGTGTTAGAGACAGAGAGAGACAGTGTTAGAGACAGAGAGAGAGATAGTGTTAGAGACAGAGAGCGAGATAGTGTTAGAGAGAGAGAGAGAGACAGTGTTAGAGAGAGAGACAGTGTTAGAGAGAGAGAGTGTTAGAGAGAAAGACAGTGTTAGAGAGAGAGAGAGAGAGTGTTAGAGAGAAAGACAGTGTTAGAGAGAGAGAGACAGTGTTAGAGAGAGAGAGTGTTAGAGAGAAAGACAGTGTTAGAGAGAGAGACTGTGTTAGAGAGTGAGAGAGAGAGAGACAGTGTTAGAGAGAGAGAGACAGTGTTAGAGAGAGAGAGAGACAGTGTTGGAGAGACAGTGTTAGAGAGAGAGAGACAGTGTTAGAGAGAGAGAGAGACAGTGTTAGAGAGAGAGAGAGAGAGAGACAGTGTTGGAGAGACAGTGTTAGAGAGAGAGAGAGAGAGAGACAGTGTTAGAGAGAGAGAGAGACAGTGTTAGAGAGAGAGAGAGAGAGAGAGACAGTGTTAGAGAGAGAGAGAGACAGTGTTAGAGAGAGAGAGAGACAGTGTTAGAGAGAGAGAGAGAGAGAGAGACAGTGTTAGAGAGAGAGAGAGACAGTGTTAGAGAGAGAGAGACAGTGTTAGAGAGAGAGAGAGACAGTGTTAGAGAGAGAGAGAGACAGTGTTAGAGAGAGAGAGACAGTGTTAGAGAGAGAGAGAGAGACAGTGTTGGAGAGACAGTGTTAGAGAGAGAGAGACAGTGTTAGAGAGAGAGAGAGAGAGAGAGTGTTTGAGAGAGAGACAGTGTTAGAGACAGAGAGAGACAGTGTTAGAGACAGAGAGAGACAGTGTTAGAGACAGAGAGAGAGATAGTGTTAGAGACAGAGAGCGAGATAGTGTTAGAGAGAGAGAGAGAGACAGTGTTAGAGAGAGAGACAGTGTTAGAGAGAGAGAGTGTTAGAGAGAAAGACAGTGTTAGAGAGAGAGAGAGAGAGTGTTAGAGAGAAAGACAGTGTTAGAGAGAGAGAGACAGTGTTAGAGAGAGAGAGTGTTAGAGAGAAAGACAGTGTTAGAGAGAGAGACTGTGTTAGAGAGTGAGAGAGAGAGAGACAGTGTTAGAGAGAGAGAGACAGTGTTAGAGAGAGAGTGTTAGAGAGAGAGAGACAGTGTTAGAGAGAGAGAGAGACAGTGTTAGAGAGAGAGAGAGAGAGAGACAGTGTTGGAGAGACAGTGTTAGAGAGAGAGAGAGAGAGAGAGACAGTGTTAGAGAGAGAGAGAGACAGTGTTAGAGAGAGAGAGAGACAGTGTTAGAGAGAGAGAGACAGTGTTAGAGAGAGAGAGAGACAGTGTTAGAGAGAGAGAGACAGTGTTAGAGAGAGAGAGAGACAGTGTTAGAGAGAGAGAGAGACAGTGTTAGAGAGAGAGAGACAGTGTTAGAGAGAGAGAGAGAGACAGTGTTGGAGAGACAGTGTTAGAGAGAGAGAGACAGTGTTAGAGAGAGAGAGAGACAGTGTTAGAGAGAGAGAGAGACAGTGTTAGAGAGAGAGACAGTGTTAGAGAGAGAGAGACAGTGTTAGAGAGAGAGTGTTAGAGAGAGAGAGAGAGACAGTGTTAGAGAGAGAGTGTGTTAGAGAGAGAGACAGTGTTAGAGAGAGAGAGAGACAGTGTTAGAGAGAGAGACTGTGTTAGAGAGAGAGAGAGAGACAGTGTTAGAGAGAGAGAGAGACAGTGTTAGAGAGAGAGAGAGGGACAGTGTTAGAGAGAGAGAGAGAGAGAGACAGTGTTAGAGAGAGAGAGAGACAGTGTTAGAGAGAGAGAGAGGGACAGTGTTAGAGAGAGAGAGAGACAGTGTTAGAGAGAGAGAGAGGGACGGTGTTAGAGAGAGAGAGAGAGACAGTGTTAGAGAGAGAGAGAGAGACTGTGTTAGAGAGAGAGGGACAGTGTTAGAGAGAGAGAGAGAGTGTTAGAGAGAGAGAGAGGGACAGTGTTAGAGAGAGAGAGGGACAGTGTAAGAGAGAGAGACAGTGTTAGAGAGAGAGAGGGACAGTGTAAGAGAGAGAGACAGTGTTAGAGAAAGAGAGAGGGACAGTGTTAGAGAGAGAGAGAGTGTTAGAGAGAGAGAGAGACAGTGTTTGAGAGAGAGAGAGAGACAGTGTGAGAGAGAGAGGGACAGTGTAAGAGAGAGAGACAGTGTTAGAGAAAGAGAGAGGGACAGTGTTAGAGAGAGAGAGAGAGAGAGACAGTTGTTAGAGAGAGAGAGACAGTGTTAGAGAGAGAGAGTGTTAGAGAGAAAGACAGTGTTAGAGAGAGAGAGAGAGAGTGTTAGAGAGAAAGACAGTGTTAGAGAGAGAGAGACAGTGTTAGAGAGAGAGAGTGTTAGAGAGAAAGACAGTGTTAGAGAGAGAGACTGTGTTAGAGAGTGAGAGAGAGAGAGACAGTGTTAGAGAGAGAGAGACAGTGTTAGAGAGAGAGAGAGACAGTGTTGGAGAGACAGTGTTAGAGAGAGAGAGACAGTGTTAGAGAGAGAGAGAGACTGTGTTAGAGAGAGAGAGAGACAGTGTTGGAGAGACAGTGTTAGAGAGAGAGAGACAGTGTTAGAGAGAGAGAGAGACTGTGTTAGAGAGTGAGAGAGAGAGAGACAGTGTTAGAGAGAGAGAGACAGTGTTAGAGAGAGAGAGAGACAGTGTTGGAGAGACAGTGTTAGAGAGAGAGAGACAGTGTTAGAGAGAGAGAGAGACAGTGTTAGAGAGAGAGAGACAGTGTTAGAGAGAGAGAGAGAGTGTTAGAGAGAGAGAGAGACAGTGTTGGAGAGACAGTGTTAGAGAGAGAGAGACAGTGTTAGAGAGAGAGAGAGACAGTGTTAGAGAGAGAGACAGTGTTAGAGAGAGAGAGAGACAGTGTTAGAGAAAGAGAGACAGTGTTGGAGAGACAGTGTTAGAGAGAGAGAGAGAGAGAGAGACAGTGTTAGAGAGAGAGAGAGACAGTGTTAGAGAGAGAGAGAGACAGTGTTAGAGAGAGAGAGAGAGAGAGAGACAGTGTTAGAGAGAGAGAGAGACAGTGTTAGAGAGAGAGAGAGACAGTGTTAGAGAGAGAGAGACAGTGTTAGAGAGAGAGAGACAGTGTTAGAGAGAGAGAGAGACAGTGTTAGAGAGAGAGAGAGACAGTGTTAGAGAGAGAGAGACAGTGTTAGAGAGAGAGAGAGAGACAGTGTTGGAGAGACAGTGTTAGAGAGAGAGAGACAGTGTTAGAGAGAGAGGGAGAGAGACAGTGTTAGAGAGAGAGAGACAGTGTTAGAGAGAGAGACAGTGTTAGAGAGAGAGAGACAGTGTTAGAGAGAGAGTGTTAGAGAGAGAGAGAGAGACAGTGTTAGAGAGAGAGTGTGTTAGAGAGAGAGAGACAGTGTTAGAGAGAGAGTGTGTTAGAGAGAGAGAGAGACAGTGTTAGAGAGAGAGACTGTGTTAGAGAGAGAGAGAGAGACAGTGTTAGAGAGAGAGAGAGACAGTGTTAGAGAGAGAGAGAGGGACAGTGTTAGAGAGAGAGAGAGACAGTGTTAGAGAGAGAGAGAGGGACGGTGTTAGAGAGAGAGAGAGAGACAGTGTTAGAGAGAGAGAGAGAGACTGTGTTAGAGAGAGAGGGACAGTGTTAGAGAGAGAGAGAGAGAGAGAGACAGTGTTAGAGAGAGAGAGGGACAGTGTAAGAGAGAGAGACAGTGTTAGAGAGAGAGAGGGACAGTGTAAGAGAGAGAGACAGTGTTAGAGAAAGAGAGAGGGACAGTGTTAGAGAAAGAGAGAGGGACAGTGTTAGAGAGAGAGAGAGTGTTAGAGAGAGAGAGAGACAGTGTTTGAGAGAGAGAGAGACAGTGTAAGAGAGAGAGACAGTGTTAGAGAAAGAGAGAGGGACAGTGTTAGAGAGAGAGAGAGAGAGAGACAGTTGTTAGAGAGAGAGAGACAGTGTTAGAGAGAGAGAGAGACAGATGTTAGAGAGAGAGACAGTGTTAGAGAGAGAGAGAGACAGTGTTAGAGAGAGACAGACTGTGTTAGAGAGTGAGAGAGAGACAGTGTTAGAGAGAGAGAGACAGTGTTAGAGAGAGAGACAGTGTTAGAGAGAGAGAGACAGTGTTAGAGACAGACAGTGTTAGAGAGAGAGAGAGACAGTGTTAGAGAGAGAGAGAGACAGTGTTAGAGAGAGAGAGAGGGACAGTGTTAGAGAGAGAGAGACAGTGTTAGAGAGAGAGAGAGACAGTGTTCGAGAGAGAGATAGTGTTTGAGAGAGAGACAGTGTTAGAGACAGAGAGAGACAGTGTTAGAGACAGAGAGAGACAGTGTTAGAGAGAGAGAGAGTGTTAGAGTGAGAGAGAGAGAGTGTTAGAGTGAGAGAGAGACAGTGTTAGAGAGAGAGAGACAGTGTTAGAGAGAGAGGGACAGTGTTAGAGAGAGAGGGACAGTGTTAGAGAGAGACAGTGTTAGAGAGAGAGAGACAGTTGTTAGAGAGAGAGAGAGACAGTGTTCGAGAGAGAGAGAGTGTTTGAGAGAGAGACAGTGTTAGAGACAGAGAGAGACAGTGTTAGAGACAGAGAGAGACAGTGTTAGAGAGAGAGAGAGTGTTAGAGTGAGAGAGAGACAGTGTTAGAGAGAGAGAGAGACAGTGTTAGAGAGAGAGAGAGAGATAGTGTTAGAGAGAGAGAGACAGTGTTAGAGAGAGAGAGTGTTAGAGAGAGAGAGACAGTGTTAGAGAGAGAGAGAGACAGTGTTCGAGAGAGAGATAGTGTTTGAGAGAGAGACAGTGTTAGAGACAGAGAGAGACAGTGTTAGAGACAGAGAGAGACAGTGTTAGAGAGAGAGAGAGTGTTAGAGTGAGAGAGAGAGAGTGTTAGAGTGAGAGAGAGACAGTGTTAGAGAGAGAGAGACAGTGTTAGAGAGAGAGGGACAGTGTTAGAGAGAGAGGGACAGTGTTAGAGAGAGACAGTGTTAGAGAGAGAGAGACAGTTGTTAGAGAGAGAGAGAGACAGTGTTCGAGAGAGAGAGAGTGTTTGAGAGAGAGACAGTGTTAGAGACAGAGAGAGACAGTGTTAGAGACAGAGAGAGACAGTGTTAGAGAGAGAGAGAGTGTTAGAGTGAGAGAGAGACAGTGTTAGAGAGAGAGAGAGACAGTGTTAGAGAGAGAGAGAGACAGTGTTAGAGAGAGAGAGAGAGACAGTGTTAGAGAGAGAGAGTGTTAGAGAGAGAGAGACAGTGTTAGAGAGAGAGAGAGACAGTGTTCGAGAGAGAGAGAGTGTTAGAGAGAGAGAGACAGTGTTAGAGACAGAGAGAGACAGTGTCAGAGACAGAGAGAGACAGTGTTAGAGAGAGAGAGAGTGTTAGAGTGAGAGAGAGACAGTGTTAGAGTGAGAGAGAGACAGTGTTAGAGAGAGAGAGACAGTGTTAGAGAGAGAGGGACAGTGTTAGAGAGAGACAGTGTTAGAGAGAGAGAGACAGTTGTTAGAGAGAGAGAGAGACAGTGTTTGAGAGAGAGAGAGACAGTGTTAGAGACAGACAGAGACAGTGTTAGAGACAGAGAGAGACAGTGTTAGAGAGAGAGAGAGAGTGTTAGAGTGAGAGAGAGACAGTGTTAGAGAGAGAGAGAGACAGTGTTAGAGAGAGAGAGAGAGATAGTGTTAGAGAGAGAGAGAGACAGTGTTAGAGAGAGAGAGAGTGTTAGAGAGAAAGACAGTGTTAGAGAGAGAGACTGTGTTAGAGAGTGAGAGAGAGAGAGACAGTGTTAGAGAGAGAGCGACAGTGTTAGAGAGAGAGAGACAGTGTTGGAGAGACAGTGTTAGAGAGAGAGAGAGTGTTAGAGAGAGAGAGAGACAGTGTTAGAGAGAGAGAGAGAGTGTTGGAGAGACAGTGTTAGAGAGAGAGAGAGAGAGTGTTAGAGAGAGAGTGTGTTAGAGAGAGAGACAGTGTTAGAGAGAGAGAGACAGTGTTAGAGAGAGAGAGACTGTGTTAGAGAGTGAGAGAGAGACAGTGTTAGAGAGAGAGACAGTGTTAGAGAGAGAGTGTGTTAGAGAGAGAGAGTGTTAGAGAGAGAGAGACTGTGTTAGAGAGTGAGAGAGAGACAGTGTTAGAGAGAGAGACAGTGTTAGAGAGAGAGTGTGTTAGAGAGAGAGAGAGACAGTGTTAGAGAGAGAGACTGTGTTAGAGAGTGAGAGAGAGACAGTGTTAGAGAGAGAGACAGTGTTAGAGAGAGAGAGACAGTGTTAGAGAGAGAGAGACAGTGTTAGAGAGAGAGTGTTAGAGAGAAAGACAGTGTTAGAGAGAGAGAGACAGTGTTAGAGAGAGAGAGACAGTGTTAGAGAGAGAGTGTTAGAGAGAAAGACAGTGTTAGAGAGAAAGACAGTGTTAGAGAGAGAGAGACAGTGTTCGAGAGAGAGAGAGTGTTTGAGAGAGAGACAGTGTTAGAAACAGAGAGAGTGTTAGAGTGAGAGAGAGACAGTGTTAGAGTGAGAGAGAGACAGTGTTAGAGAGAGAGAGACAGTGTTAGAGAGAGAGGGACAGTGTTAGAGAGAGACAGTGTTAGAGAGAGAGAGACAGTTGTTAGAGAGAGAGAGAGACAGTGTTCGAGAGAGAGAGAGTGTTTGAGAGAGAGACAGTGTTAGAGACAGAGAGAGACAGTGTTAGAGACAGAGAGAGACAGTGTTAGAGAGAGAGAGTGTTAGAGAGAGAGAGAGACAGTGTTAGAGAGAGAGAGAGACAGTGTTAGAGAGAGAGAGAGATAGTGTTAGAGAGAGAGAGAGTGTTAGAGAGAAAGACAGTGTTAGAGAGAGAGAGACAGTGTTAGAGAGAGAGTGTTAGAGAGAAAGACAGTGTTAGAGAGAGAGAGACAGTGTTCGAGAGAGAGAGAGTGTTTGAGAGAGAGACAGTGTTAGAGACAGAGTGTTAGAGTGAGAGAGACAGTGTTAGAGACAGAGAGAGTGTTAAGAGTGAGAGAGAGACAGTGTTAGAGAGAGAGAGAGATAGTGTTAGAGAGAGAGAGACAGTGTTAGAGAGAGAGAGACAGTGTTAGAGAGAGAGAGACAGTGTTAGAGAGAGAGAGACAGTGTTAGAGAGAGAGGGACAGTGTTAGAGAGAGACAGTGTTAGAGAGAGAGAGACAGTTGTTAGAGAGAGAGAGAGACAGTGTTCGAGAGAGAGAGAGTGTTTGAGAGAGAGACAGTGTTAGAGACAGAGAGAGACAGTGTTAGAGACAGAGAGAGACAGTGTTAGAGAGAGAGAGAGTGTTAGAGTGAGAGAGAGACAGTGTTAGAGAGAGAGAGAGACAGTGTTAGAGACAGAGAGAGACAGTGTTAGAGACAGAGAGAGACAGTGTTAGAGACAGAGAGAGACAGTGTTAGAGAGAGAGAGAGTGTTAGAGTGAGAGAGAGAGACAGTGTTAGAGAGAGAGAGAGACAGTGTTCGAGAGAGAGAGAGTGTTTGAGAGAGAGACAGTGTTAGAGACAGAGAGAGACAGTGTTAGAGACAGAGAGAGACAGTGTTAGAGAGAGAGAGAGAGTGTTAGAGTGAGAGAGAGACAGTGTTAGAGAGAGAGAGAGACAGTGTTAGAGAGAGAGAGAGAGATAGTGTTAGAGAGAGAGAGAGACAGTGTTAGAGAGAGAGACAGTGTTAGAGAGAGAGAGTGTTAGAGAGAAAGACAGTGTTAGAGAGAGAGAGAGACAGTGTTAGAGAGAGAGAGAGACAGTGTTAGAGAGAGAGAGAGACAGTGTTCGAGAGAGAGAGAGTGTTTGAGAGAGAGACAGTGTTAGAGACAGAGAGAGACAGTGTTAGAGAGAGAGAGAGAGAGTGTTAGAGTGAGAGAGAGACAGTGTTAGAGAGAGAGTGTTAGAGAGAAAGACAGTGTTAGAGAGAGAGACTGTGTTAGAGAGTGAGAGAGAGAGAGACAGTGTTAGAGAGAGAGAGAGAGAGGGACAGTGTTAGAGAGAGAGAGACAGTGTTAGAGAGAGAGAGACAGTGTTGGAGAGACAGTGTTAGAGAGAGAGAGAGAGACAGTGTTAGAGAGAGAGAGAGAGAGAGAGAGAGAGAGTGTTGGAGAGACAGTGTTAGAGAGAGAGAGAGACAGTGTTAGAGAGAGGGACAGTGTTTGAGAGAGAGAGAGACAGTGTTAGAGAGAGAGAGAGACAGTGTTAGAGAGAGAGAGAGAGTGTTAGAGAGAGAGAGAGAGACAGTGTTAGAGAGAGAGAGACAGTGTTAGAGAGAGAGAGACAGTGTTAGAGAGAGAGACAGTGTTAGAGAGAGAGAGTGTTAGAGAGAGTGTGTTAGAGAGAGAGAGTGTGTTAGAGAGAGAGAGACAGTGTTAGAGAGAGAGTGTTAGAGAGAGAGAGAGACAGTGTTAGAGAGAGAGTGTGTTATAGAGAGAGAGACAGTGTTAGAGAGAGAGTGTGTTATAGAGAGAGAGACAGTGTTAGAGAGAGACAGTGTTAGAGAGAGAGACTGTGTTAGAGAGTGAGAGAGAGACAGTGTTAAAGAGAGAGACTGTGTTAGAGAGTGAGAGAGAGACAGTGTTAAAGAGAGAGACAGTGTTAGAGAAAGAGAGAGGGACAGTGTTAGAGAGAGAGAGAGAGACAGTTGTTAGAGAGAGAGAGAGAGACAGTGTTAGAGAGAGAGAGAGACAGTGTTAGAGAGAGACAGTGTTAGAGAGAGAGACTGTGTTAGAGAGTGAGAGAGAGACAGTGTTAAAGAGAGAGACAGTGTTAGAGAAAGAGAGAGGGACAGTGTTAGAGAGAGAGAGAGAGACAGTTGTTAGAGAGAGAGAGAGAGACAGTGTTAGAGAGAGAGAGAGACAGTGTTAGAGAGAGAGAGAGACAGTGTTAGAGAGAGAGAGGGACAGTGTTAGAGAGAGAGAGGGACAGTGTTAGAGAGAGAGAGACAGTGTTAGAGAGAGAGAGAGACAGTGTTAGAGAGAGAGAGAGACAGTGTTAGAGAGAGAGGGACAGTGTTAGAGAGAGAGAAAGACAGTGTTAGAGAGAGAGAGGGACAGTGTTAGAGAGAGAGAGAGACAGTGTTAGAGAGAGAGACAGTGTAAGAGAGAGAGAGAGAGAGACAGTGTTAGAGAGACAGTGTTAGAGAGAGAGAGACAGTGTTAGAGAGAGAGACAGTGTTAGAGAGAGAGAGAGAGTGTTAGAGAGAGAGAGAGACAGTGTTAGAGAGAGAGAGAGAGACAGTGTTGGAGAGACAGTGTTAGAGAGAGAGAGACAGTGTTTGAGAGAGAGAGAGAGACAGTGTTGGAGAGACAGTGTTAGAGAGAGAGAGAGACAGTGTTGGAGAGACAGTGTTAGAGAGAGAGAGAGACAGTGTTGGAGAGACAGTGTTAGAGAGAGAGAGACAGTGTTAGAGAGAGAGACAGTGTTAGAGAGAGAGGGACAGTGTAAGAGAGAGAGAGACAGTATTAGAGAGAGAGAGAGACAGTGTTAGAGAGAGAGAGAGACAGTGTTAGAGAGTGAGAGAGAGAGAGACAGTGTTAGAGAGAGAGGGACAGTGTAAGAGAGAGAGAGACAGTATTAGAGAGAGAGAGAGACAGTGTTAGAGAGAGAGAGAGACTGTGTTAGAGAGTGAGAGAGAGAGAGACAGTGTTAGAGAGAGAGAGACAGTGTTAGAGAGAGAGAGAGACAGTGTTAGAGAGAGAGAGAGACAGTGTTAGAGAGAGAGAGAGACAGTGTTAGAGAGAGAGAGAGAGAGACAGTGTTAGAGAGAGAGAGAGACAGTGTTGGAGAGACAGTGTTAGAGAGAGAGAGAGACAGTGTTGGAGAGACAGTGTTAGAGAGAGAGGGACAGTGTAAGAGAGAGAGAGACAGTATTAGAGAGAGAGAGAGACAGTGTTAGAGAGAGAGAGAGACAGTGTTAGAGAGAGAGACAGTGTTAGAGAGAGAGGGACAGTGTTAGAGAAAGAGAGAGGGACAGTGTTAGAGAGAGAGAGAGTGTTAGAGAGAGAGAGAGACAGTGTTTGAGAGAGAGAGAGACAGTGTAAGAGAGAGAGACAGTGTTAGAGAAAGAGAGAGGGACAGTGTTAGAGAGAGAGAGAGAGAGAGACAGTTGTTAGAGAGAGAGAGACAGTGTTAGAGAGAGAGAGAGACAGATGTTAGAGAGAGAGACAGTGTTAGAGAGAGAGAGAGACAGTGTTAGAGAGAGACAGACTGTGTTAGAGAGTGAGAGAGAGACAGTGTTAGAGAGAGAGAGACAGTGTTAGAGAGAGAGACAGTGTTAGAGAGAGAGAGACAGTGTTAGAGACAGACAGTGTTAGAGAGAGAGAGAGACAGTGTTAGAGAGAGAGAGAGACAGTGTTAGAGAGAGAGAGAGGGACAGTGTTAGAGAGAGAGAGACAGTGTTAGAGAGAGAGAGAGACAGTGTTCGAGAGAGAGATAGTGTTTGAGAGAGAGACAGTGTTAGAGACAGAGAGAGACAGTGTTAGAGACAGAGAGAGACAGTGTTAGAGAGAGAGAGAGTGTTAGAGTGAGAGAGAGAGAGTGTTAGAGTGAGAGAGAGACAGTGTTAGAGAGAGAGAGACAGTGTTAGAGAGAGAGGGACAGTGTTAGAGAGAGAGGGACAGTGTTAGAGAGAGACAGTGTTAGAGAGAGAGAGACAGTTGTTAGAGAGAGAGAGAGACAGTGTTCGAGAGAGAGAGAGTGTTTGAGAGAGAGACAGTGTTAGAGACAGAGAGAGACAGTGTTAGAGACAGAGAGAGACAGTGTTAGAGAGAGAGAGAGTGTTAGAGTGAGAGAGAGACAGTGTTAGAGAGAGAGAGAGACAGTGTTAGAGAGAGAGAGAGAGATAGTGTTAGAGAGAGAGAGACAGTGTTAGAGAGAGAGAGTGTTAGAGAGAGAGAGACAGTGTTAGAGAGAGAGAGAGACAGTGTTCGAGAGAGAGATAGTGTTTGAGAGAGAGACAGTGTTAGAGACAGAGAGAGACAGTGTTAGAGACAGAGAGAGACAGTGTTAGAGAGAGAGAGAGTGTTAGAGTGAGAGAGAGAGAGTGTTAGAGTGAGAGAGAGACAGTGTTAGAGAGAGAGAGACAGTGTTAGAGAGAGAGGGACAGTGTTAGAGAGAGAGGGACAGTGTTAGAGAGAGACAGTGTTAGAGAGAGAGAGACAGTTGTTAGAGAGAGAGAGAGACAGTGTTCGAGAGAGAGAGAGTGTTTGAGAGAGAGACAGTGTTAGAGACAGAGAGAGACAGTGTTAGAGACAGAGAGAGACAGTGTTAGAGAGAGAGAGAGTGTTAGAGAGAGAGAGAGACAGTGTTAGAGAGAGAGAGAGACAGTGTTAGAGAGAGAGAGAGAGACAGTGTTAGAGAGAGAGAGTGTTAGAGAGAGAGAGACAGTGTTAGAGAGAGAGAGAGACAGTGTTCGAGAGAGAGAGAGTGTTAGAGAGAGAGAGACAGTGTTAGAGACAGAGAGAGACAGTGTCAGAGACAGAGAGAGACAGTGTTAGAGAGAGAGAGAGTGTTAGAGTGAGAGAGAGACAGTGTTAGAGTGAGAGAGAGACAGTGTTAGAGAGAGAGAGACAGTGTTAGAGAGAGAGGGACAGTGTTAGAGAGAGACAGTGTTAGAGAGAGAGAGACAGTTGTTAGAGAGAGAGAGAGACAGTGTTTGAGAGAGAGAGAGACAGTGTTAGAGACAGACAGAGACAGTGTTAGAGACAGAGAGAGACAGTGTTAGAGAGAGAGAGAGAGTGTTAGAGTGAGAGAGAGACAGTGTTAGAGAGAGAGAGACAGTGTTAGAGAGAGAGAGAGAGATAGTGTTAGAGAGAGAGAGAGACAGTGTTAGAGAGAGAGAGAGTGTTAGAGAGAAAGACAGTGTTAGAGAGAGAGACTGTGTTAGAGAGTGAGAGAGAGAGAGACAGTGTTAGAGAGAGAGCGACAGTGTTAGAGAGAGAGAGACAGTGTTGGAGAGACAGTGTTAGAGAGAGAGAGAGTGTTAGAGAGAGAGAGAGACAGTGTTAGAGAGAGAGAGAGAGTGTTGGAGAGACAGTGTTAGAGAGAGAGAGAGAGAGTGTTAGAGAGAGAGTGTGTTAGAGAGAGAGACAGTGTTAGAGAGAGAGAGACAGTGTTAGAGAGAGAGAGACTGTGTTAGAGAGTGAGAGAGAGACAGTGTTAGAGAGAGAGACAGTGTTAGAGAGAGAGTGTGTTAGAGAGAGAGAGAGACAGTGTTAGAGAGAGAGACTGTGTTAGAGAGTGAGAGAGAGACAGTGTTAGAGAGAGAGACAGTGTTAGAGAGAGAGAGACAGTGTTAGAGAGAGAGAGACAGTGTTAGAGAGAGAGTGTTAGAGAGAAAGACAGTGTTAGAGAGAGAGAGACAGTGTTAGAGAGAGAGAGACAGTGTTAGAGAGAGAGTGTTAGAGAGAAAGACAGTGTTAGAGAGAAAGACAGTGTTAGAGAGAGAGAGACAGTGTTCGAGAGAGAGAGAGTGTTTGAGAGAGAGACAGTGTTAGAAACAGAGAGAGTGTTAGAGTGAGAGAGAGACAGTGTTAGAGTGAGAGAGAGACAGTGTTAGAGAGAGAGAGACAGTGTTAGAGAGAGAGGGACAGTGTTAGAGAGAGACAGTGTTAGAGAGAGAGAGACAGTTGTTAGAGAGAGAGAGAGACAGTGTTCGAGAGAGAGAGAGTGTTTGAGAGAGAGACAGTGTTAGAGACAGAGAGAGACAGTGTTAGAGACAGAGAGAGACAGTGTTAGAGAGAGAGAGTGTTAGAGAGAGAGAGAGACAGTGTTAGAGAGAGAGAGAGACAGTGTTAGAGAGAGAGAGAGATAGTGTTAGAGAGAGAGAGAGTGTTAGAGAGAAAGACAGTGTTAGAGAGAGAGAGACAGTGTTAGAGAGAGAGTGTTAGAGAGAAAGACAGTGTTAGAGAGAGAGAGACAGTGTTCGAGAGAGAGAGAGTGTTTGAGAGAGAGACAGTGTTAGAGACAGAGTGTTAGAGTGAGAGAGACAGTGTTAGAGACAGAGAGAGTGTTAAGAGTGAGAGAGAGACAGTGTTAGAGAGAGAGAGAGATAGTGTTAGAGAGAGAGAGACAGTGTTAGAGAGAGAGAGACAGTGTTAGAGAGAGAGAGACAGTGTTAGAGAGAGAGAGACAGTGTTAGAGAGAGAGGGACAGTGTTAGAGAGAGACAGTGTTAGAGAGAGAGAGACAGTTGTTAGAGAGAGAGAGAGACAGTGTTCGAGAGAGAGAGAGTGTTTGAGAGAGAGACAGTGTTAGAGACAGAGAGAGACAGTGTTAGAGACAGAGAGAGACAGTGTTAGAGAGAGAGAGAGTGTTAGAGTGAGAGAGAGACAGTGTTAGAGAGAGAGAGAGACAGTGTTAGAGACAGAGAGAGACAGTGTTAGAGAGAGAGGGACAGTGTTAGAGAGAGAGAGAGACAGTGTTAGAGACAGAGAGAGACAGTGTTAGAGACAGAGAGAGACAGTGTTAGAGAGAGAGAGAGTGTTAGAGTGAGAGAGAGAGACAGTGTTAGAGAGAGAGAGAGACAGTGTTCGAGAGAGAGAGAGTGTTTGAGAGAGAGACAGTGTTAGAGACAGAGAGAGACAGTGTTAGAGACAGAGAGAGACAGTGTTAGAGAGAGAGAGAGAGTGTTAGAGTGAGAGAGAGACAGTGTTAGAGAGAGAGAGAGACAGTGTTAGAGAGAGAGAGAGAGATAGTGTTAGAGAGAGAGAGAGACAGTGTTAGAGAGAGAGACAGTGTTAGAGAGAGAGAGTGTTAGAGAGAAAGACAGTGTTAGAGAGAGAGAGAGACAGTGTTAGAGAGAGAGAGAGACAGTGTTAGAGAGAGAGAGAGACAGTGTTCGAGAGAGAGAGACAGTGTTAGAGACAGAGAGAGACAGTGTTAGAGAGAGAGAGAGACAGTGTTAGAGACAGAGAGAGACAGTGTTAGAGAGAGAGAGAGAGAGTGTTAGAGTGAGAGAGAGACAGTGTTAGAGAGAGAGTGTTAGAGAGAAAGACAGTGTTAGAGAGAGAGACTGTGTTAGAGAGTGAGAGAGAGAGAGACAGTGTTAGAGAGAGAGAGAGAGAGGGACAGTGTTAGAGAGAGAGAGACAGTGTTAGAGAGAGAGAGACAGTGTTGGAGAGACAGTGTTAGAGAGAGAGAGACAGTGTTAGAGAGAGAGAGAGAGAGAGAGAGAGAGAGTGTTGGAGAGACAGTGTTAGAGAGAGAGAGAGACAGTGTTAGAGAGAGGGACAGTGTTTGAGAGAGAGAGAGACAGTGTTAGAGAGAGAGAGAGACAGTGTTAGAGAGAGAGAGAGAGTGTTAGAGAGAGAGAGAGAGACAGTGTTAGAGAGAGAGAGACAGTGTTAGAGAGAGAGAGACAGTGTTAGAGAGAGAGAGTGTTAGAGAGAGTGTGTTAGAGAGAGAGAGTGTGTTAGAGAGAGAGAGACAGTGTTAGAGAGAGAGTGTTAGAGAGAGAGAGAGACAGTGTTAGAGAGAGAGTGTGTTATAGAGAGAGAGACAGTGTTAGAGAGAGACAGTGTTAGAGAGAGAGACTGTGTTAGAGAGTGAGAGAGAGACAGTGTTAAAGAGAGAGACTGTGTTAGAGAGTGAGAGAGAGACAGTGTTAAAGAGAGAGACAGTGTTAGAGAAAGAGAGAGGGACAGTGTTAGAGAGAGAGAGAGAGACAGTTGTTAGAGAGAGAGAGAGAGACAGTGTTAGAGAGAGAGAGAGACAGTGTTAGAGAGAGACAGTGTTAGAGAGAGAGACTGTGTTAGAGAGTGAGAGAGAGACAGTGTTAAAGAGAGAGACAGTGTTAGAGAAAGAGAGAGGGACAGTGTTAGAGAGAGAGAGAGAGACAGTTGTTAGAGAGAGAGAGAGAGACAGTGTTAGAGAGAGAGAGAGACAGTGTTAGAGAGAGAGAGAGACAGTGTTAGAGAGAGAGAGGGACAGTGTTAGAGAGAGAGAGGGACAGTGTTAGAGAGAGAGAGACAGTGTTAGAGAGAGAGAGAGACAGTGTTAGAGAGAGAGAGAGACAGTGTTAGAGAGAGAGGGACAGTGTTAGAGAGAGAGAAAGACAGTGTTAGAGAGAGAGAGGGACAGTGTTAGAGAGAGAGAGAGACAGTGTTAGAGAGAGAGACAGTGTAAGAGAGAGAGAGAGAGAGACAGTGTTAGAGAGACAGTGTTAGAGAGAGAGAGACAGTGTTAGAGAGAGAGACAGTGTTAGAGAGAGAGAGAGAGTGTTAGAGAGAGAGAGAGACAGTGTTTGAGAGAGAGAGAGAGACAGTGTTGGAGAGACAGTGTTAGAGAGAGAGAGACAGTGTTTGAGAGAGAGAGAGAGACAGTGTTGGAGAGACAGTGTTAGAGAGAGAGAGAGACAGTGTTGGAGAGACAGTGTTAGAGAGAGAGAGACAGTGTTAGAGAGAGAGAGAGACTGTGTTAGAGAGAGAGAGAGACAGTGTTGGAGAGACAGTGTTAGAGAGAGAGAGACAGTGTTTGAGAGAGAGAGAGAGACAGTGTTGGAGAGACAGTGTTAGAGAGAGAGACAGTGTTAGAGAGAGAGAGAGACAGTGTTAGAGAGAGAGAGAGACAGTGTTAGAGAGAGAGAGAGACAGTGTTAGAGAGAGAGAGAGAGAGACAGTGTTAGAGAGAGAGAGAGACAGTGTTGGAGAGACAGTGTTAGAGAGAGAGAGACAGTGTTTGAGAGAGAGAGAGAGACAGTGTTGGAGAGACAGTGTTAGAGAGAGAGAGAGACAGTGTTGGAGAGACAGTGTTAGAGAGAGAGAGAGACAGTGTTAGAGAGAGAGACAGTGTTAGAGAGAGAGGGACAGTGTAAGAGAGAGAGAGACAGTATTAGAGAGAGAGAGAGACAGTGTTAGAGAGAGAGAGAGACAGTGTTAGAGAGAGAGACAGTGTTAGAGAGAGAGGGACAGTGTAAGAGAGAGAGAGACAGTATTAGAGAAAGAGAGAGGGACAGTGTTAGAGAGAGAGAGAGAGACAGTTGTTAGAGAGAGAGAGACAGTTGTTAGAGAGAGAGACAGTGTTAGAGAGACAGTGTTAGAGAGAGAGAGAGACAGTTGTTAGATAGAGAGACAGTGTTAGAGAGAGAGAGAGAGAGACAGTGTTAGAGAGAGAGAGAGACAGTGTTAGACAGAGAGAGAGAGAGAGACAGTGTTAGAGAGAGAGAGAGACAGTGTTGGAGAGACAGTGTTAGAGAGAGAGAGACAGTGTTGGAGAGACAGTGTTAGAGAGAGAGAGACAGTGTTTGAGAGAGAGAGAGAGACAGTGTTGGAGAGACAGTGTTAGAGAGAGAGAGAGACAGTGTTGGAGAGACAGTGTTAGAGAGAGAGAGACAGTGTTAGAGAGAGAGAGAGACAGTGTTAGAGAGAGAGAGAGACAGTATTAGAGAGAGAGAGTGTTAGAGAGAGAGAGAGGGACAGTGTAAGAGAGAGAGAGACAGTATTAGAGAAAGAGAGAGGGACAGTGTTAGAGAGAGAGAGAGAGACAGTTGTTAGAGAGAGAGAGACAGTTGTTAGAGAGAGAGACAGTGTTAGAGAGAGACAGTGTTAGAGAGAGAGAGAGACAGTTGTTAGATAGAGAGACAGTGTTAGAGAGAGAGAGAGAGAGACAGTGTTAGAGAGAGAGAGAGACAGTTGTTTGAGAGAGAGACAGTGTTAGAGAGAGACAGACTGTGTTAGAGCGTGAGAGAGAGAGACAGTGTTAGAGAGAGAGAGAGACAGTGTTAGAGAGAGAGAGACAGTGTTAGAGAGAGACAGTGTTAGAGAGAGAGAGACAGTGTTAGAGAGAGAGACAGTGTTAGAGAGAGACAGTGTTAGAGAGAGAGAGAGACAGTTGTTAGATAGAGAGACAGTGTTAGAGAGAGAGAGAGAGAGACAGTGTTAGAGAGAGAGAGAGACAGTTGTTTGAGAGAGAGACAGTGTTAGAGAGAGACAGACTGTGTTAGAGCGTGAGAGAGAGAGACAGTGTTAGAGAGAGAGAGAGACAGTGTTAGAGAGAGAGAGACAGTGTTAGAGAGAGACAGTGTTAGAGAGAGAGAGAGAGACAGTGTTAGAGAGAGAGAGAGACAGTGTTAGATAGAGAGGGACAGTGTTAGAGAGAGACAGTGTTAGAGAGAGAGAGACAGTGTTAGAGAGAGACAGTGTTAGAGAGAGAGAGAGAGACAGTGTTAGAGAGAGAGAGAGAGACAGTGTTAGAGACAGAGACAGTGTTAGAGAGAGAGTGGGACAGTGTTAGAGAGAGAGACAGTGTTAGAGAGAGAGACAGTGTTAGAGACAGAGACAGTGTTAGAGAGAGAGACAGTGTTAGAGACAGAGACAGTGTTAGAGAGAGAGAGGGACAGTGTTAGAGAGAGAGAGAGAGACAGTTGTTAGAGAGAGAGAGAGATATTGACCTTACCTGTAATGGTGATCTTCGTGCCCTTCCCAACTGGTTGGGGACAGAGGGAGGTGAGGGTGTGTGGGTGTAGAGCACTCAGGGGGTGGGGGTTCTGTTGGCTGAGAGACAGAGGGGACAGAGTGCTGTCTGCCTGTGTCTGCTGGACGGTGTGTGTGTGTGTGTGTGAGAGAGATAGAGAGAGAGAGAGCTCCTTCTCAGCGTCTCTCTCTCTCTCTCCCCACCCTCCTCTGTCTCTCTCTCTCTCTCTCTCTCTGTGCGAGTGTCGGTCCATTTCTCATTCACTCTGCCCGGGCTGTTATTGAGCAGGGGATTGGAGGAGGTGGAGGGGGGGGGTGGACGGG
>NW_027311593.1:0-23082 GCF_047496795.1 Chiloscyllium punctatum | reverse complement strand
TCTCTCTCTCTCTCTCTCTGATCCCCTGATCTCTCTCTCTGATCCCCCGCACTCTCTCTCTCTCTGATTTCTCGATCTCTCTCATCCCTGCTCTCTCTCTCCCTCTCTCTCTGATCCTCTGCTCACCCTCTCTCTCTGATCCCCTGCTCTCTCCCTCTCTCTGATCCCTTGCTCTCTCCCTAGTTCTCTCTGATCCCCTGCTCTCTCCTCTCTCTCACCCTCTCTCTCTGATCCCCTGCTCTCTCTCTCTCCCCCTCTCTCTGATCCTCTGCTCTCTCTCTCCCTCCCTCTCTGATCCCCTGCTCTCTCTCTCTGATCCCCCTGCTCTCTCTCTCTGATCCCTGCTCTCTCTCTCTCTCTGATCTCCTTATCTCTCTCTCTCTCTCTGATCCATGCTCTCTCTCTCTCTCTCTCTCTCTGATCCCCTGCTCTCTCTCTTCTCTCTCTGATCCCGTTCTTCTCTCTCTCTCTCTCTGATCCCCTGCTCTCTCTCTCCCTCTCTCTCTCTCTGATCCCCTGCTCTCTCTCTCTCTGATCCCCTGCTCTCTCTCTCTCTCTGATCTCCTTATCTCTCTCTCACTCTGATCACCCTGCTCTCTCTCTCCCTCTCTCTCTGATCTCTCTCCCTCTGATCCCCCTGATCTCTCTCTGATCCCCTGCTCTCTCTCTCTCATGGATCCCCTGCTCTCTCTCTCTCGGATCCACCTGCTCTCTCTCACTCTCTCTGATCCCCTGCTCACTCTCTCTCTCTCCGATCCCCTTCTCTCTCTGCTCCCCTTTCCCTCTCTCTCTCATGGATCCCCTGCTCTCTCTCTCTCTCTCTCTCTGATCCCCTGCTCACTCAGTGATCCCCTGATCTCTCTCTCTCTCTCTGATCCCCTGCTCTCATCTCTCTCTCTCTCTCACTGATTCACTGCTCTCTCTCACTCTCTGATCCCCCTGCTCTCTCTCTCTCTCTGATCCCCTGCTCTCTCTCTCTCTCTCTCTCTCTGATCCCCTGTTCTCTCTCTCTGATCCCCTGCTCTCTCTCTCTCTGATCCCCTGCTCACCCACTGATCCCCTGCTTCTCTCTCTCTGATCCCCTGTTCTCTCTCTCTCTCTCTCTCTCTCTCTGATTCTCCTGCTCTCTCTCTCTCTCTCCCTCTCTCTGATCCCCTGCTCTCTCTCTCTCTCTCTCTCTCTGATGCCCTGCTCTCTCTCTCTCTCTCTCTCTCTGATGCCCTGCTCTCTCTCTCTCTTCTCTCTCTCTGATGCCCTGCTCTCTCTCTCTCTCTGATGCCCTGCTCTCTCTCTCTCTCTCGGATCCCCCTCTCTCTCTCTCTGATCCCCCCGCTCGCTCTCTCTCTCTGATCCCCTCGCTCGCGTCTCTCTCTCTGATCCCCTGCTCTCTCTCTCTCTCTCTCTGATCCCCTGATCTCTCTCTCTGATCCCCCGCACTCTCTCTCTCTCTGATTCTCGATCTCTCTCATCCCCTGCTCTCTCTCTCTCTCTCTGATCCCCTGCTCTCTCTCTCCCTCTCTCTCTGATCCTCTGCTCACCCTCTCTCTCTGATCCCCTGCTCTCTCCCTCTCTCTGATCCCTTGCTCTCTCCCTAGTTCTCTCTGATCCCCTGCTCTCTCTCTCTCTCACCCTCTCTCTCTGATCCCCTGCTCTCTCTCTCCCCCTCTCTCTGATCCTCTGCTCTCTCTCTCCCTCCCTCTCTGATCCCCTGCTCTCTCTCTCTGATCCCCTGCTCTCTCTCTCTGATCCCCCTGCTCTCTCTCTCTCTCTGATCTCCTTATCTCTCTCTCCTCTCTGATCCCATGCTCTCTCTCTCTCTCTCTCTCTCTCTCTGATCCCCTGCTCTCTCTCTCTCTCTGATCCCGTTCTCTCTCTCTCTCTCTCTGATCCCGTTCTCTCTCTCTCTCTCTCTGATCCCATGCTCTCTCTCTCTCTCTCTCTCTCTCTCTGATCCCCTGCTCTCTCTCTCTCTCTCTGATCCCGTTCTCTCTCTCTCTCTCTCTGATCCCGTTCTCTCTCTCTCTCTCTCTGATCCCTGCTCTCTCTCTCCCTCTCTCTCTCTCTGATCCCCTGCTCTCTCTCTCTCTGATCCCCTGCTCTCTCTCTCTCTGATCTCCTTATCTCTCTCTCACTCTGATCCCTGCTCTCTCTCTCCCTCTCTCTCTGATCTCTCTCCCTCTGATCCCCTGATCTCTCTCTGATCCCCTGCTCTCTCTCTCTCACTCTCTGATCCCCTGCTGTCTCTCTCACTCTCTGATCCCCTGCTCTCTCTCCTCTCTCCCTCTCTCTGATCTCCTGCTCTCTCTCTCTCTCCCTCTCTCTGATCTCCTGCTCTCTCTCTCCCTCCTCTCTGATCCCCTGATCTCTCTCCCTCTGATCCCCTGATCTCTCTCTGATCCCCTGCTCTCTCTCTCCCTCTGATCCCCTGCTCTCTCTCTCTCTCTGATCCCCTGCTCTCTCTCTCAATCTCTGATCCCCTGCTCTCTCTCTCTGATCCCCTGATCTCTCTCTCTGATCCCCCGCACTCTCTCTCTCTCTGATTCTCGCTCTCTCTGATCCCCCTGCTCTCTCTCTCTGATCCCCTGCTCTCTCCCTCTCTGATCTCCTGATCTCTCTCTCTCTCTGATCCCCTGCTCTCTCTCTCTCTCTCTCTGATCCCCTGCTCACTCTCTCTCTCTCTGATCCCCTGCTCTCTCTCTCTCATGGATCCCCTGCTCTCTCTCTCTCGGATCACCTGCTCTCTCTCTCTCTCTGATCCCCTGCTCACTCTCTCTCTCTCCGATCCCCTTCTCTCTCTGCTCCCCTTCCCTCTCTCTCTCATGGATCCCCTGCTCTCTCTCTCTCTCTCTCTCTCTCTCTCTCTGATCCCCTGCTCACTCAGTGATCCCCTGCTCTCTCTCTCTCTCTCACTGATTCACTGCTCTCTCTCACTCTCTGATCCCTGCTCTCTCTCTCTCTCTGATCCCCTGCTCTCTCTCTCTCTGATCCCCTGTTCTCTCTCTCTGATCCCCTGCTCTCTCTCTCTCTGATCCCCTGCTCACCCACTGATCCCCTGCTCTCTCTCTCTGATCCCCTGTTCTCTCTCTCTCTCTCTCTCTCTGATCTCCTGCTCTCTCTCTCTCTCTCCCTCTCTCTGATCCCCTGCTCTCTCTCTCTCTCTCTCTCTGATGCTCTGCTCTCTCTCTCTCTCTGATGCCCTGCTCTCTCTCTCTGTCTCTCTCTCTCTGATCCCCTGCTCTCTCTCTCTCTCTCTCTCTCTCTCTCTCGGATCCCCCTCTCTCTCTCTCTCTCTGATCCCCCGCTCGCTCTCTCTCTCTGATCCCCCGCTCGCTCTCTCTCTGATCCCCTGCTCTCTCTCTGATCCCCTGATCTCTCTCTCTGATCCCCCACACTCTCTCTCTCTGATTCTCGATCTCTCTCATCCCCTGCTCTCTCTCTCTCTCTCTGATCCCCTGCTCTCTCTCTCTGATCCCCTGCTCTCTCTCTCTCTCTCTGATCCCCTGCTCTCCCTCTCTCTCTCTCTCTCTCAACCCCTGCTCACTCACTGATCCTCTCATCTCTCTCTCTGTCTCATGGATGCCCTGCTCTCTATCTCCAATCCCCTGCTCTCTCTCTCTGATCCCCTGCTCTCTCTTGCTTTCTCTGATCCCCTGTTCTCTCTCTCTCTCTGATCCCCTGCTCTCTCTCTCTGATCCCCTGCTCTCTCTCTCTCTGATCCCCTGCTCTCTCTCTCTCTCTCTGATCCCCTGTTCTCTCTCTCTCTGATCCCCTGTTCTCTCTCTCTGATCTCCTTATCTCTCTCTCACTCTGATCCCCTGCTCTCTCTCTCCCTCTCTCTGATCCCCCGCTCTCTCTCTCTCACTCTGATCCCCTGCTCACTCTCTCTCTCTCTGATCCCCTGCTCTCTCCCTCTCTCTGATCCCTTGCTCTCTCCCTCTCTCTCTGATCCACTGCTCTCTCTCTCTCTGATCTCTCTCTCACTCTAATTCCCTGCTCACTCTCTCTCTCTCTCTCTGATCCTCTGCTCACTCTCCCTCTCTGATCCCCCGCTCTCTCTCTCTCTGATCCCCTGCTCGCTCTCTCTCTCTCTCTCTCATCTCCTGCTCCCCTGCTCTTTATCTCTCTCTGATGCCCTACTCGTTCTCTTCTTCTGAACCCCTGGTCTCTCTCTCTCTCTCGCTCTCTCTCTGATCCTCTGCCCTTTCTCTCTCTCTGATCCCCTGCTCACTCAGTGATCCCCTGATCTCTCTCTCTCTCTGATCCACTGCTCACTCTCTCTCTTATCCCCGGTTCACTCTCTCTGATCCCCTGCTCTCTCTCTCTCTCTTTCACTCTGATCCCCTGCTCACTCACTGTTCCCCTGCCCTCTCTCTCTCTCTCTCATGGATCCCCTGCTCCCTCTCTCGCTGATCCCCTGCTCTCTCTGTCACTCTCTCTCTCTGATCCCCTGCTCACCCACTGATCCCCTGATCTCTCTCCCTCTGATCCCCTGATCTCTCTCTGATCCCCTGCTCTCTCTCTCTCTCCCTCTCTCTGATCTCCTGCTCTCTCTCTCTCTCCCTCTCTCTGATCTCCTGCTCTCTCTCTCCCTCCCTCTCTGATCCCCTGCTCTCTCTCTGATCCCCCGCTCTCTCTCTCTGATCCCCTGATCTGTCTCCCTCTGATGCCCTGATCTCTCTCTGATCCCCTGCTCTCTCTCTCCCTCTGATCCCCTGCTCTCTCTCTCACTCTCTGATCCCCTGCTCTCTCTCTCACTCTCTGATCCCCTGCTCTCTCTTGCTCTCTCTGATCCCCTGCTCTCTCTCTCTCTCTCTCTCTGATCCCCGGCTCTCTCTCTCTCTCTCTCTCTGATCCCCTGCTCTCTCTCTCTCTCTGATCCCCTGCTCGCTCTCTCTCTCTGATCCCCTGCTCGCTCTCTCTCTCTGATCCCCTGCTCTCTCTCTCTGATCCCCTGTTCTCTCTCTCTCTGATCCCCTGCTCTCTCTCTCCCCCACTCTCTGATCCTCTGCTCTCTCTCTCTCCCTCCCTCTCTGATCCCCTGCTCTCTCTCTCTGATCCCCTGCTCTCTCTCTCTCTGATCCCCTGCTCTCTCTCTCTCTCTGATCTCCTTATCTCTCTCTCTCTCTGATCCCCTTCTCTCTCTCTCTCTCTGATCCCCTGCTCTCTCTCTCTCTCTGATCCCCTGCTCTCTCTCTCTCTCTGATCCCCTGCTCTCTCTCTCTCTCTCTGATCCCCTGCTCTCTCTCTCTCTCTCTGATCCCCTGCTCTCTCTCTCTCCCTCTCTCTCTGATCCCCTGCTCTCTGTCTCTCTGATCCCCTGCTCTCTCTCTCTCTGATCCCCTGCTCTCTCTCTCTCTCTGATCCCCTGCTCTCTCTCTCTCTCTCTCTCTGATCCCGTTCTCTCTCTCTCTCTCTCTGATCCCGTTCTCTCTCTCTCTCTCTCTGATCCCGTTCTCTCTCTCTCTCTCTGATCCCCTGCTCTCTCTCTCCCTCTCTCTATCTCTCTCTGATCCCCTGCTCTCTGTCTCTCTGATCCCCTGCTCTCTCTCTCTCTGATCCCCTGCTCTCTCTCTCTCTGATCTCCTTATCTCTCTCTCACTCTGATCCCCTGCTCTCTCTCTCCCTCTCTCTCTGATCCTCTGCTCACTCTCTCTCTCTGATCCCCTGCTCTCTCCCTCTCTCTGATCCCTTGCTCTCTCCCTCTCTCATCCACTGCTCTCTTTCTCTCTCTCGGATCCCCTGCTCTCTCTTTCTCATGGATACTCTGCTCGCTCTCTCTCATGGATCCCCTGCTCTCTCTCTCTGATCCCCTGCTCTCTCTCTCTGATCCCCTGCTCTCTCTCTCTCTCTCCCTGATCCCCTGCTCACTCAGTGATCCCCTGATCTCTCTCTTTCTCTCACCGATCCACTGCTCACTCACTCTGATTCCCTGGTCTCTCTCTCTCTGATCCCCTGATCTCTCTCACTGATCTCCTGATCTCTCTCTCTCTGATAACCTGATCTCTCTCACTGATCTCCTGATCTCTCTCTCTCTCTGATCCCCTGCTCTCTCTCTCTCTCTCCCTGATCCCCTGCTCACTCAGTGATCCCCTGATCTCTCTCTCTCTCTGATCCCCTGCTCTCTCTCACTGATCCACTGCTCACTCTCACTCTCTCTCTCTGATTCCCTGCTCTCTCTATCTCTGATCCCCTGCCCTCTCTCTCTCTCTCATGGATCCCCTGCTCTCTCTCACTCTCTCATCCCCTGTTGACTCACTGTTCCTCTGATCTCTCTCTCTGATCCCCCGCTCTCTCTCCCTCTCTGATCCCCTGATCTCCCTCTCTCTCTGATCCCCTGCTGTCTCGCTCTCATGGATCCGCTGCTCTCTCTCTCTCATGGATCCCCTGCTCTCACTCTAATTCCCTGCTCTCTCTCTCTCTGATCCCCTGATCTCTCTCACTGATCCCCTGCTCTTTATCTCTCTCTAATGCCCTACTCGTTCTCTTCCTCTGAACCCCTGGTCTCTCTCGCTCTCTCTCTCGGATTCCCCTGCTCACTCACTGATCCCCTGCTCTCTCTCTCTCTCTCTCGGATCCCCTGCTCTCTCTCTCTCTGATCTCCTTATCTCTCTCTCACTCTGATCCCCTGCTCACTCTCTCTCTGATCCCCTGTTCTCTCTCTCTCTCTCTCGGATCCCCCGCTCTCTCTCTCTGACCTCCTTATCTCTCTCTCTCTCTCGGATCCCCCGCTCTCTCTCTCTCTGATCTCCTTATCTCTCTCTCACTCTGATCCCCTGCTCTCTCTCTCCCTCTCTGATCCTCTGCTCACTCTCTCTCTCTGATCCCCTGCTCTCTCCCTCTCTCTGGTCCCTTGCTCTCTCCCTCTCTCTCTCTCTGATCCCCTGCTCTCTCTCTCTCTCTCTCTCTGATCTCCTGATCTCTCTCTCACTCTAATTCCCTGCTCACTCTCTCCCTCTCTCTCTGATCCCCTGCTCTCTCCCTCTCTCTGATCCCCTGCTCTCTCTCTCTCTCTTTCACTCTGATCCCCTGCTCACTCACTGTTCCCCTGCCCTCTCTCTCTCTCTCTCATGGATCCCCTGCTCCCTCTCTCGCTGATCCCCTGCTCTCTCTGTCACTCTCTCTCTCTGATCCCCTGCTCACCCACTGATCCCCTGATCTCTCTCCCTCTGATCCCCTGATCTCTCTCTGATCCCCTGCTCTCTCTCTCTCTCCCTCTCTCTGATCTCCTGCTCTCTCTCTCTCTCCCTCTCTCTGATCTCCTGCTCTCTCTCTCCCTCCCTCTCTGATCCCCTGCTCTCTCTCTGATCCCCCGCTCTCTCTCTCTGATCCCCTGATCTGTCTCCCTCTGATGCCCTGATCTCTCTCTGATCCCCTGCTCTCTCTCTCCCTCTGATCCCCTGCTCTCTCTCTCACTCTCTGATCCCCTGCTCTCTCTCTCTCTCTGATCCCCTGCTCTCTCTTGCTCTCTCTGATCCCCTGCTCTCTCTCTCTCTCTCTCTGATCCCCTGCTCGCTCTCTCTCTCTGATCCCCTGCTCGCTCTCTCTCTCTGATCCCCTGCTCTCTCTCTCTCTCTGATCCCCTGCTCTCTCTCTCTGATCCCCTGTTCTCTCTCTCTCTGATCCCCTGCTCTCTCTCTCCCCCACTCTCTGATCCTCTGCTCTCTCTCTCCCTCCCTCTCTGATCCCCTGCTCTCTCTCTCTGATCCCCTGCTCTCTCTCTCTCTGATCCCCTGCTCTCTCTCTCTCTGATCCCCTGCTCTCTCTCTCTCTCTGATCTCCTTATCTCTCTCTCTCTCTGATCCCCTTCTCTCTCTCTCTCTCTGATCCCCTGCTCTCTCTCTCTCTCTCTGATCCCCTGCTCTCTCTCTCTGATCCCCTGCTCTCTCTCTCTCTCTCTGATCCCGTTCTCTCTCTCTCTCTCTCTCTGATCCCGTTCTCTCTCTCTCTCTCTGATCCCCTGCTCTCTCTCTCCCTCTCTCTCTGATCCCCTGCTCTCTGTCTCTCTGATCCCCTGCTCTCTCTCTCTCTGATCCCCTGCTCTCTCTCTCTCTCTGATCCCCTGCTCTCTCTCTCTCTCTGATCCCCTGCTCTCTCTCTCTCTCTCTGATCCCGTTCTCTCTCTCTCTCTCTGATCCCGTTCTCTCTCTCTCTCTCTCTGATCTCCTTATCTCTCTCTCACTCTGATCCCCTGCTCTCTCTCTCTCTCTCTGATCTCCTTATCTCTCTCACTCTGATCCCCTGCTCTCTCTCTCCCTCTCTCTCTGATCCTCTGCTCACTCTCTCTCTCTGATCCCCTGCTCTCTCCCTCTCTCTGATCTCCTGGTCTCTCTCTCTCTAATTCCCTGCTCACTCTCTCCCTCTCTCTCTGATCCTCTGCTCACTCTCTCTCTCTGATCCCCTGCTCTCTCCCTCTCTCTGATCCGTTGCTCTCCCCTCTCTCTCTCTGTTCCCCTGTTCTCTCTCTGATCCCCTGCTCTCTCTCTCTCTCTGATCCCCTGCTCTCTCGCTCTCATGGATCCGCTGCTCTCTCTCTCTGTGATCCCCTGCTCGCTCTCTCTCTATCTCTCTCATCTCCTGCTCCCCTGCTCTTTATCTCTCTCTGATGCCCTACTCGTTCTCTTCTTCTGAACCCCTGGTCTCTCTCTCTCTCTCTGATCCTCTGCCCTCTCTCTCTCTCTCTGATCCCCTGCTCACTCTCTCTCTGATCCCCGCTTCACTCTCTCTTTCACTCTGATCCCCTGATCACTCACTGATCCCCTGCCCTCTCTCTCTCTCATGGATCCCCTGCTCCCTCTCTCGCTGATCCCCTGCTCTCTCTGTCACTCTCTCTCTCTGATCCCCTGCTCACCCACTGATCCCCTGATCTCTCTCCCTCTGATCCCCTGATCTCTCTCTGATCCCCTGCTCTCTCTCTCTCACTCTCTGATCCCCTGCTGTCTCTCTCACTCTCTGATCCCCTGCTCTCTCTCTCTCTCCCTCTCTCTGATCTCCTGCTCTCTCTCTCCCTCCCTCTCTGATCCCCTGCTCTCTCTCTGATCCCCTGCTCTCTCTCTGATCCCCTGCTCTCTCTCTCTCTCCCTCTCTCTGATCTCCTGCTCTCTCTCTCCCTCCCTCTCTGATCCCCTGCTCTCTCTCTCCCTCCCTCTCTGATCCCCTGCTCTCTCTCTGATCCCCCGCTCTCTCTCTCTCTCTGATCTCCTGATCTCTCTCTCTCTCTGATCCCCTGATCTCTCTCTCTCTCTGATCCCCTGATCTCTCTCTGATCCCCTGCTCTCTCTTGCTCTCTCTGATCCCCTGCTCTCTCTCTCTCTCTCTCTGATCCCCGGCTCTCTCTCTCTCTCTCTCTCTCTCTGATCCCCTGCTCTCTCTCTCTCTGATCCCCTGCTTTGTCTCTCTGATCCCCTGTTCTCTCTCTCTCTCTCTGATCTCCTTATCTCTCTCTCACTCTGATCCCCTGCTCTCTCTCTCCCCCTCTCTCTGATCCTCTGCTCTCTCTCTCTCTCCCTCTCTGATCCCCTGCTCTCTCTCTGATCCCCCACTCTCTCTCTCTGATCCCATGCTCTCTCTCTCTCTGATCCCCTGCTCTCTCTCTCTCTGATCCCCTGCTCTCTCTCTCTCTGAGCCCCTGTTCTCTCTCTCTCTGAGCCCCTGTTCTCTCTCTCTCTCTGATCTCCTTATCTCTCTCTCACTCTGATCTCCTGCTCTCTCTCTCCCTCTCTCTCTGATCCTCTGCTCACTCTCTCCCTCTCTCTGATCCCCTGCTCTCTCTCTCTCTCTCTGATCCCGTGCTCTCTCTTTCTCTCTCTCTCTGATCCCGTTCTGTCTCTCTCTCTCTGATCCCCTGTTCTCTCTCTCTCTCTCTCTCTGATCCCCTGCTCTCTCTCTCCCTCTCTCTCTCTCTGATCCCCTGCTCTCTCTCTCTCTCTCTGATCCCCTGCTCTCTCTCTCTCTGATCCCCTGCTCTCTCTCTCTCTGATCTCCTTATCTCTCTCTCACTCTGATCCCCTGCTCTCTCTCTCCCTCTCTCTCTGATCCTCTGCTCACTCTCTCTCTCTGATCCCCTGCTCTCTCCCTCTCTCTGATCCCTTGCTCTCTCCCTCTCTCTCTCTGATCCCCTGCTCTCTCTCTCTCTCTCATCCACTGCTCTCTTTCTCTCTCTCGGATCCCCTGCTCTCTCTCTCTCTCTCGGATCCCCTGCTCTCTCTCTCTCTCTCGGATCCCCTGCTCTCTCTCTCTCATGGATCCCCTGCTCTCTCTCTTCTCTCTGAGCCCCTGCTCTCTCTCTCTGATCCCCTGCTCACCCACTGATCCCCTGCTCTCTCTCTCTCTGATCCCCTGCTCTCTCTCTCTCTCCCTGATCCCCTGCTCACTCAGTGATCCACTGATCTCTCTCTCTCACCGATCCACTGCTCACTCTCTCTGATCCCCGGTACACTCTCTCTGATTCCCTGCTCTCTCTCTCTCTGATCCCCTGCCCTCTCTCTCTCTCTTCTCTCACGGATCCCCTGCTCTCTCTCACTCTCTCATCCCCTGCTGACTCACTGTTCCTCTGATCTCTCTCTCTGATCCCCCGCTCTCTCTCCCTCTCTGATCCCCTGATCTCCCTCTCTCTCTGATCCCCTGCTGTCTCGCTCTCATGGATCCCCCGCTCTCTCTCCCTCTCTGATCCCCTGCTCTCTCTCTCTCTGATCCCCTGATCTCTCTCACTGATCCCCTGATCTCTCTCACTGATCCCCTGCTCTTTATCTCTCTCTAATGCCCTACTCGTTCTCTTCCTCTGAACCCCTGGTCTCTCTCTCTCTCGGATTCCCCTGCTCACTCATTAATCCCCTGCTCTCTCTCTCTCTCATGGATCCCCTGCTCATTCTATCTCCGATCCCCTGCTCTCTCTCTCTCCGATCCCCTGCTCTCTCTTGCTCTCTCTGATCCCCTGTTCTCTCTCTCTCTCTGATCCCCTGCTCTCTCTCTCTCTCTCTGATCCCCTGCTCTCTCTCTCTCTCTGATCCCCTGCTCTCTCTCTCTCTCTGATCCCCTGCTCTCTCTCTCTCTCTCTGATCCCCCGCTCGCTCTCTCTCTCTCTGATCCCCCGCTCTCTCTCTCTCTCTGATCCCCCGCTCTCTCTCTCTCTCTGATCCCCTGATCTCTCTCTCTGATCCCCCACACTCTCTCTCTCTGATTCTCGATCTCTCTCATCCCCTGCTCTCTCTCTCTCTCTCTGATCCCCTGCTCTCTCTCTCTGATCCCCTGCTCTCTCTTGCTTTCTCTGATCCCCTGTTCTCTCTCTCTCTCTGATCCCCTGCTCTCTCTCTCTGATCCCCTGCTCTCTCTCTCTCTGATCCCCTGCTCTCTCTCTCTCTCTGATCCCCTGTTCTCTCTCTCTCTGATCCCCTGTTCTCTCTCTCTCTCTGATCTCCTTATCTCTCTCTCACTCTGATCCCCTGCTCTCTCTCTCCCTCTCTCTGATCCCCCGCTCTCTCTCTCTCACTCTGATCCCCTGCTCACTCTCTCTCTCTCTGATCCCCTGCTCTCTCCCTCTCTCTGATCCCTTGCTCTCTCCCTCTCTCTCTGATCCACTGCTCTCTCTCTCTCTCTCTGATCTCTCTCTCACTCTAATTCCCTGCTCACTCTCTCTCTCTCTCTCTGATCCTCTGCTCACTCTCCCTCTCTGATCCCCCGCTCTCTCTCTCTCTGATCCCCTGCTCGCTCTCTCTCTCTCTCTCTCATCTCCTGCTCCCCTGCTCTTTATCTCTCTCTGATGCCCTACTCGTTCTCTTCTTCTGAACCCCTGGTCTCTCTCTCTCTCTCGCTCTCTCTCTGATCCTCTGCCCTTTCTCTCTCTCTGATCCCCTGCTCACTCAGTGATCCCCTGATCTCTCTCTCTCTCTGATCCACTGCTCACTCTCTCTCTTATCCCCGGTTCACTCTCTCTGATCCCCTGCTCTCTCTCTCTCTCTTTCACTCTGATCCCCTGCTCACTCACTGTTCCCCTGCCCTCTCTCTCTCTCTCTCATGGATCCCCTGCTCCCTCTCTCGCTGATCCCCTGCTCTCTCTGTCACTCTCTCTCTCTGATCCCCTGCTCACCCACTGATCCCCTGATCTCTCTCCCTCTGATCCCCTGATCTCTCTCTGATCCCCTGCTCTCTCTCTCTCTCCCTCTCTCTGATCTCCTGCTCTCTCTCTCTCTCCCTCTCTCTGATCTCCTGCTCTCTCTCTCCCTCCCTCTCTGATCCCCTGCTCTCTCTCTGATCCCCCGCTCTCTCTCTCTGATCCCCTGATCTGTCTCCCTCTGATGCCCTGATCTCTCTCTGATCCCCTGCTCTCTCTCTCCCTCTGATCCCCTGCTCTCTCTCTCACTCTCTGATCCCCTGCTCTCTCTCTCTCTCTGATCCCCTGCTCTCTCTTGCTCTCTCTGATCCCCTGCTCTCTCTCTCTCTCTCTCTCTCTCTGATCCCCTGCTCTCTCTCTCTCTCTGATCCCCTGCTCGCTCTCTCTCTCTGATCCCCTGCTCTCTCTCTCTCTCTGATCCCCTGCTCTCTCTCTCTGATCCCCTGTTCTCTCTCTCTCTGATCCCCTGCTCTCTCTCTCCCCCACTCTCTGATCCTCTGCTCTCTCTCTCTCCCTCCCTCTCTGATCCCCTGCTCTCTCTCTCTGATCCCCTGCTCTCTCTCTCTCTGATCCCCTGCTCTCTCTCTCTCTCTGATCTCCTTATCTCTCTCTCTCTCTGATCCCCTTCTCTCTCTCTCTCTCTGATCCCCTGCTCTCTCTCTCTCTCTGATCCCCTGCTCTCTCTCTCTCTCTGATCCCCTGCTCTCTCTCTCTCTCTCTGATCCCCTGCTCTCTCTCTCTCTCTCTGATCCCCTGCTCTCTCTCTCTCCCTCTCTCTCTGATCCCCTGCTCTCTGTCTCTCTGATCCCCTGCTCTCTCTCTCTCTGATCCCCTGCTCTCTCTCTCTCTCTGATCCCCTGCTCTCTCTCTCTCTCTCTCTGATCCCGTTCTCTCTCTCTCTCTGATCCCCTGTTCTCTCTCTCTCTGATCTCCTTATCTCTCTCTCACTCTGATCCCCTGCTCTCTCTCTCCCTCTCTCTCTGATCTCTCTCCCTCTGATCCCCTGATCTCTCTCTGATCCCCTGCTCTCTCTCTCTCACTCTCTGATCCCCTGCTGTCTCTCTCACTCTCTGATCCCCTGCTCTCTCTCTCTCTCCCTCTCTCTGATCCCCTGCTCTCTCTCTCCCTCTGATCCCCTGCTCTCTCTCTCACTCTCTGATCCCCTGCTCTCTCTCTCTCTCTCTGATCCCCTGCTCTCTCTTGCTCTCTCTGATCCCCTGCTCTCTCTCTCTCTCTCTGATCCCCGGCTCTCTCTCTCTCTCTCGGATCCCCTGCTCTCTCTCTCTCTCTCGGATCCCCTGCTCTCTCTCTCTCATGGATCCCCTGCTCTCTCTCTTCTCTCTGAGCCCCTGCTCTCTCTCTCTCTCTCGGATCCCTTGCTCTCTCTCTCTCATGGATCCCCTGCTCTCTCTCTTCTCTCTGAGCCCCTGCTCTCTCTCTCTCTCTCTGAGCCCCTGCTCTCTCTCTCTGATCCCCTGCTCACCCACTGATCCCCTGCTCTCTCTCTCTCTGATCCCCTGCTCTCTCTCTCTCTCCCTGATCCCCTGCTCACTCAGTGATCCCCTGATCTCTCTCTCTCACCGATCCACTGCTCACTCTCTCTGATCCCCGGTACACTCTCTCTGATTCCCTGCTCTCTCTCTCTCTGATCCCCTGCCCTCTCTCTCTCTCTCTCTCACGGATCCCCTGCTCTCTCTCACTCTCTCATCCCCTGCTGACTCACTGTTCCTCTGATCTCTCTCTCTGATCCCCCGCTCTCTCTCCCTCTCTGATCCCCTGATCTCCCTCTCTCTCTGATCCCCTGCTGTCTCGCTCTCATGGATCCCCTGCTCTCACTCTAATTCCCTGCTCTCTCTCTCTCTGATCCCCTGATCTCTCTCACTGATCCCCTGCTCTTTATCTCTCTCTAATGCCCTACTCGTTCTCTTCCTCTGAACCCCTGGTCTCTCTCTCTCTCGGATTCCCCTGCTCACTCATTAATCCCCTGCTCTCTCTCTCTCTCATGGATCCCCTGCTCATTCTATCTCCGATCCCCTGCTCTCTCTCTCTCCGATCCCCTGCTCTCTCTCTCTCTCTGATCCCCTGCTCTCTCTCTCTCTCTGATCCCCTGCTCTCTCTCTCTCTCTCTGATCCCCTGCTCTCTCTCTCTCTCTCTGATCCCCTGCTCGCTCTCTCTCTGATCCCCCTGCTCGCTCTCTCACTCTTTGATCCCCTTCTCTCTCTCTCTCTCTCTCTGATCCCCTGCTCTCTCTCTCTCTGATCCCCTTCTCTCTCTCTCTCTCTCTCTCTGATCCCCTGCTCTCTCTCTCTCTCTGATCCCCCGCTCTCTCTCGCTCTCTCTCTGATCCCCCGCTCTCTCTCTCTCTGATCCCCTGCTCTCTCTCTCTGATCCCCTGCTCTCTCTCTCTCTCTCTGATCCCCTGCTCTCTCTCTCACTCTCTGATCCCCTTCTCTCTCTCTCTCTCTCTGATCCCCTGCTCTCTCTCTCTCTGATCCCCTTCTCTCTCTCTCTCTCTCTGATCCCCTGCTCTCTCTCTCTCTGATCCCCCGCTCTCTCTCTCTCTCTCTGATCCCCCGCTCTCTCTCTCTCTGATCCCCTGCTCTCTCTCTCTCTGATCCCCTGCTCTCTCTCTCTCTGATCCACTGTTCACTCTCTCTCTCAGATCCACTGTTCTCTCTCTCTCTCAGATCCACTGTTCTCTCTCTCTGATCCCTGTTCTCTCTCTCTCTCTGATCCCCTGCTCTCTCTCTCTCTGATCCCCCGCTCTCTCTCTCTCTGATCCCCCGCTCTCTCTCTCTCTGATCCCCCGCTCTCTCTCTCTCTCTGATCCCCTGCTCTTTCTCTCTCTGATCCCCCGCTCTCTCTCTCTCTGATCCCCCGCTCTTTCTCTCTCTGATCCCCCGCTCTCTCTCTCTCTCTCTCTCTCTCTCTGATCCCCTGCTCACTCTCTCTCTCTCACGGATCCCCTGCTCTCTCTCACTCTCTCATCCCCTGCTGACTCACTGTTCCTCTGATCTCTCTCTCTGATCCCCCGCTCTCTCTCCCTCTCTGATCCCCTGATCTCCCTCTCTCTCTGATCCCCTGCTGTCTCGCTCTCATGGATACCCTGCTCTCAGTCTAATTCCCTGCTCTCTCTCTCTCTCTGATCCCCCGCTCTCTCTCTCTCTGTGATCCCCTGCTCTCTCTCTCTCTGATCCCCTTCTCTCTCTCTCTCTCTCTCTCTCTCTCTGATCCCCTGCTCATTCTCTCACTGATCCCCTGCTCACTCTCTCTCTCTCTGATCCCCCGCTCTCTCTCTCTCTGATCCCCCGCTCTCTCTCTCTCTCTGATCCCCCGCTCTCTCTCTCTCTCTGATCCCCCGCTCTCTCTCTCTCTCTGATCCCCCGCTCTCTCTCTCTCTGATCCCCCGCTCTCTCTCTCTCTGATCCCCCGCTCTCTCTCTCTCTGATCCCCCGCTCTCTCTCTCTCTGATCCCCCGCTCTCTCTCTCTCTCTGATCCCCCGCTCTCTGTCTCTCTCTCTGATCCCCCGCTCTCTCTCTCTCTGATCCCCCGCTCTCTCTCTCTCTGATCCCCCGCTCTCTCTCTCTCTCTCTGATCTCCTGATCTCTCTCTCACTCTAATTCCCTGCTCACTCTCTCCCTCTCTCTCTGATCCTCTGCTCACTCTCTCTCTCTGATCCCCCGCTCTCTCTCTCTCTCTGATCCCCCGCTCTTTCTCTCTGTGATCCCCCGCTCTCTCTCTCTCCCTCTCTCTCTCTCTCTGATCCCCTGCTCTCTCTCTCTCTCTCTCTCACGGATCCCCTGCTCTCTCTCACTCTCTCATCCCCTGCTGACTCACTGTTCCTCTGATCTCTCTCTCTGATCCCCCGCTCTCTCTCCCTCTCTGATCCCCTGATCTCCCTCTCTCTCTGATCCCCTGCTGTCTCGCTCTCATGGATCCCCTGCTCTCAGTCTAATTCCCTGCTCTCTCTCTCTCTCTGATCCCCCGCTCTCTCTCTCTCTCTGATCCCCTGCTCTCTCTCTCTCTGATCCCTTTCTCTCTCTCTCTCTCTCTCTCTCTGATCCCCTGCTCATTCTCTCTCTGATCCCCTGCTCACTCTCTCTCTCTCTGATCCCCCGCTCTCTCTCTCTCCCTCTCTCTCTCTCTCTGATCCCCTGCTCTCTCTCTCTCTCTCTCTCACGGATCCCCTGCTCTCTCTCACTCTCTCATCCCCTGCTGACTCACTGTTCCTCTGATCTCTCTCTCTGATCCCCCGCTCTCTCTCCCTCTCTGATCCCCTGATCTCCCTCTCTCTCTGATCCCCTGCTGTCTCGCTCTCATGGATCCCCTGCTCTCAGTCTAATTCCCTGCTCTCTCTCTCTCTTTGATCCCCCGCTCTCTCTCTCTCTCTGATCCCCTGCTCTCTCTCTCTCTGATCCCTTTCTCTCTCTCTCTCTCTCTCTCTGATCCCCTGCTCATTCTCTCTCTGATCCCCTGCTCACTCTCTCTCTCTCTGATCCCCCGCTCTCTCTCTCTCTGATCCCCCGCTCTCTCTCTCTCTGATCCCCCGCTCTCTCTCTCTCTCTCTGATCCCCCGCTCTCTCTCTCTCTCTCTGATCCCCCGCTCTCTCTCTCTCTGATCCCCCGCTCTCTCTCTCTCTGATCCCCCGCTCTCTCTCTCTCTGATCCCCCGCTCTCTCTCTCTCTCTCTGATCCCCCGCTCTCTCTCTCTCTGATCCCCCGCTCTCTCTCTCTCTGATCCCCCGCTCTCTCTCTCTCTGATCCCCCGCTCTCTCTCTCTCTCTCTGATCCCCCGCTCTCTCTCTCTGATCCCCCGCTCTCTCTCTCTCTGATCCCCCGCTCTCTCTCTCTCTCTCTAATCCCCCGCTCTCTCTCTCTCTCTCTGATCCCCCGCTCTCTCTCTCTCTCTCTGATCCCCCGCTCTCTCTCTCTCTGATCCCCCGCTCTCTCTCTCTCTCTCTCTGATCTCCTGATCTCTCTCTCACTCTAATTCCCTGCTCACTCTCTCCCTCTCTCTCTGATCCTCTGCTCACTCTCTCTCTCTGATCCCCTGCTCTCTCCCTCTCTCTGATCCCTTGCTCTCTCCCTCTCTCTCTCTGTTCCCCTGTTCTCTCTCTGATCCCCTGCTCTCTCTCTCTCTCTGATCCCCTGCTCTCTCTCTCTGATCCCCTGCTCTCTCTCTCTCTCTGATCCCCTGCTCTCTCTCTCTCTCTGATCCCCCGCTCACTCTCTCTCTCTCTCTCTCTGATATCCTGTTCTCTCTCTCTCTGATCCCCTGCTCTCTCTCTGATCCCCCGCTCTCTCTCTCTCTCTGATCCCCCGCTCTCTCTCTCTCTCTCTCTCTCTCTCTCTGATCCCCCGCTCTCTCTCTCTCTCTCTCTCCCTGATTCCCCGCTCTCTCTCTCTCTCCCTGATTCCCCGCTCTCTCTCTCTCTCTCCCTGATTCCCCGCTCTCTCTCTCTCTCTCCCTGATTCCCCGCTCTCTCTCTCTCTCTCCCTGATTCCCTGCGCTCTCTCTCTCTCTCTGATCCCCTGCTCTCTCTCTCTCTGATCCACTGTTCCCTCTCTCTCTCAGATCCACTGTTCTCTCTCTCTCTCAGATCCACTGTTCTCTCTCTCTCTGATCCCTGTTCTCTCTCTCTCTCTGATCCCCTGCTCTCTCTCTCTCTCTGATCCCCCGCTCTCTCTCTCTCTCTGATCCCCCGCTCTCTCTCTCTCTCTGATCCCCCGCTCTCTCTCTCTCTCTGATCCCCCGCTCTCTCTCTCTCTGATCCCCCGCTCTCTCTCTCTCTCTGATCCCCCGCTCTTTCTCTCTCTGATCCCCCGCTCTCTCTCTCTCTCTCTGATCCCCTGCTCTCTCTCTCTCTCTCTCACGGATCCCCTGCTCTCTCTCACTCTCTCATCCCCTGCTGACTCACTGTTCCTCTGATCTCTCTCTCTGATCCCCCGCTCTCTCTCCCTCTCTGATCCCCTGATCTCCCTCTCTCTCTGATCCCCTGCTGTCTCGCTCTCATGGATACCCTGCTCTCAGTCTAATTCCCTGCTCTCTCTCTCTCTCTGATCCCCCGCACTCTCTCTCTCTCTGATTCTCGCTCTCTCTGATCCCCTGCTCTCTCTCTCTGATCCCCTGCTCTCTCCCTCTCTGATCTCCTGATCTCTCTCTCTCTCTGATCCCCTGCTCTCTCTCTCTCTCTCTCTGATCCCCTGCTCACTCTCTCTCTCTCTGATCCCCTGCTCTCTCTCTCTCATGGATCCCCTGCTCTCTCTCTCTCGGATCACCTGCTCTCTCTCTCTCTCTGATCCCCTGCTCACTCTCTCTCTCTCCGATCCCCTTCTCTCTCTGCTCCCCTTCCCTCTCTCTCTCATGGATCCCCTGCTCTCTCTCTCTCTCTCTCTCTCTCTCTCTGATCCCCTGCTCACTCAGTGATCCCCTGCTCTCTCTCTCTCTCTCACTGATTCACTGCTCTCTCTCACTCTCTGATCCCCTGCTCTCTCTCTCTCTCTGATCCCCTGCTCTCTCTCTCTCTGATCCCCTGTTCTCTCTCTCTGATCCCCTGCTCTCTCTCTCTCTGATCCCCTGCTCACCCACTGATCCCCTGCTCTCTCTCTCTGATCCCCTGTTCTCTCTCTCTCTCTCTCTCTCTGATCTCCTGCTCTCTCTCTCTCTCTCCCTCTCTCTGATCCCCTGCTCTCTCTCTCTCTCTCTCTCTGATGCTCTGCTCTCTCTCTCTCTCTGATGCCCTGCTCTCTCTCTCTGTCTCTCTCTCTCTGATCCCCTGCTCTCTCTCTCTCTCTCTCTCTCTCTCTCTCGGATCCCCCTCTCTCTCTCTCTCTCTGATCCCCCGCTCGCTCTCTCTCTCTGATCCCCCGCTCGCTCTCTCTCTGATCCCCTGCTCTCTCTCTGATCCCCTGATCTCTCTCTCTGATCCCCCACACTCTCTCTCTCTGATTCTCGATCTCTCTCATCCCCTGCTCTCTCTCTCTCTCTCTGATCCCCTGCTCTCTCTCTCTGATCCCCTGCTCTCTCTCTCTCTCTCTGATCCCCTGCTCTCCCTCTCTCTCTCTCTCTCTCAACCCCTGCTCACTCACTGATCCTCTCATCTCTCTCTCTGTCTCATGGATGCCCTGCTCTCTATCTCCAATCCCCTGCTCTCTCTCTCTGATCCCCTGCTCTCTCTTGCTTTCTCTGATCCCCTGTTCTCTCTCTCTCTCTGATCCCCTGCTCTCTCTCTCTGATCCCCTGCTCTCTCTCTCTCTGATCCCCTGCTCTCTCTCTCTCTCTCTGATCCCCTGTTCTCTCTCTCTCTGATCCCCTGTTCTCTCTCTCTGATCTCCTTATCTCTCTCTCACTCTGATCCCCTGCTCTCTCTCTCCCTCTCTCTGATCCCCCGCTCTCTCTCTCTCACTCTGATCCCCTGCTCACTCTCTCTCTCTCTGATCCCCTGCTCTCTCCCTCTCTCTGATCCCTTGCTCTCTCCCTCTCTCTCTGATCCACTGCTCTCTCTCTCTCTGATCTCTCTCTCACTCTAATTCCCTGCTCACTCTCTCTCTCTCTCTCTGATCCTCTGCTCACTCTCCCTCTCTGATCCCCCGCTCTCTCTCTCTCTGATCCCCTGCTCGCTCTCTCTCTCTCTCTCTCATCTCCTGCTCCCCTGCTCTTTATCTCTCTCTGATGCCCTACTCGTTCTCTTCTTCTGAACCCCTGGTCTCTCTCTCTCTCTCGCTCTCTCTCTGATCCTCTGCCCTTTCTCTCTCTCTGATCCCCTGCTCACTCAGTGATCCCCTGATCTCTCTCTCTCTCTGATCCACTGCTCACTCTCTCTCTTATCCCCGGTTCACTCTCTCTGATCCCCTGCTCTCTCTCTCTCTCTTTCACTCTGATCCCCTGCTCACTCACTGTTCCCCTGCCCTCTCTCTCTCTCTCTCATGGATCCCCTGCTCCCTCTCTCGCTGATCCCCTGCTCTCTCTGTCACTCTCTCTCTCTGATCCCCTGCTCACCCACTGATCCCCTGATCTCTCTCCCTCTGATCCCCTGATCTCTCTCTGATCCCCTGCTCTCTCTCTCTCTCCCTCTCTCTGATCTCCTGCTCTCTCTCTCTCTCCCTCTCTCTGATCTCCTGCTCTCTCTCTCCCTCCCTCTCTGATCCCCTGCTCTCTCTCTGATCCCCCGCTCTCTCTCTCTGATCCCCTGATCTGTCTCCCTCTGATGCCCTGATCTCTCTCTGATCCCCTGCTCTCTCTCTCCCTCTGATCCCCTGCTCTCTCTCTCACTCTCTGATCCCCTGCTCTCTCTCTCTCTCTGATCCCCTGCTCTCTCTTGCTCTCTCTGATCCCCTGCTCTCTCTCTCTCTCTCTCTCTGATCCCCGGCTCTCTCTCTCTCTCTCTCTCTGATCCCCTGCTCTCTCTCTCTCTCTGATCCCCTGCTCGCTCTCTCTCTCTGATCCCCTGCTCGCTCTCTCTCTCTGATCCCCTGCTCTCTCTCTCTGATCCCCTGTTCTCTCTCTCTCTGATCCCCTGCTCTCTCTCTCCCCCACTCTCTGATCCTCTGCTCTCTCTCTCTCCCTCCCTCTCTGATCCCCTGCTCTCTCTCTCTGATCCCCTGCTCTCTCTCTCTCTGATCCCCTGCTCTCTCTCTCTCTCTGATCTCCTTATCTCTCTCTCTCTCTGATCCCCTTCTCTCTCTCTCTCTCTGATCCCCTGCTCTCTCTCTCTCTCTGATCCCCTGCTCTCTCTCTCTCTCTGATCCCCTGCTCTCTCTCTCTCTCTCTGATCCCCTGCTCTCTCTCTCTCTCTCTGATCCCCTGCTCTCTCTCTCTCTCCCTCTCTCTCTGATCCCCTGCTCTCTGTCTCTCTGATCCCCTGCTCTCTCTCTCTCTGATCCCCTGCTCTCTCTCTCTCTCTGATCCCCTGCTCTCTCTCTCTCTCTCTCTCTGATCCCGTTCTCTCTCTCTCTCTCTCTGATCCCGTTCTCTCTCTCTCTCTCTCTGATCCCGTTCTCTCTCTCTCTCTCTGATCCCCTGCTCTCTCTCTCCCTCTCTCTATCTCTCTCTGATCCCCTGCTCTCTGTCTCTCTGATCCCCTGCTCTCTCTCTCTCTGATCCCCTGCTCTCTCTCTCTCTGATCTCCTTATCTCTCTCTCACTCTGATCCCCTGCTCTCTCTCTCCCTCTCTCTCTGATCCTCTGCTCACTCTCTCTCTCTGATCCCCTGCTCTCTCCCTCTCTCTGATCCCTTGCTCTCTCCCTCTCTCATCCACTGCTCTCTTTCTCTCTCTCGGATCCCCTGCTCTCTCTTTCTCATGGATACTCTGCTCGCTCTCTCTCATGGATCCCCTGCTCTCTCTCTCTGATCCCCTGCTCTCTCTCTCTGATCCCCTGCTCTCTCTCTCTCTCTCCCTGATCCCCTGCTCACTCAGTGATCCCCTGATCTCTCTCTTTCTCTCACCGATCCACTGCTCACTCACTCTGATTCCCTGGTCTCTCTCTCTCTGATCCCCTGATCTCTCTCACTGATCTCCTGATCTCTCTCTCTCTGATAACCTGATCTCTCTCACTGATCTCCTGATCTCTCTCTCTCTCTGATCCCCTGCTCTCTCTCTCTCTCTCCCTGATCCCCTGCTCACTCAGTGATCCCCTGATCTCTCTCTCTCTCTGATCCCCTGCTCTCTCTCACTGATCCACTGCTCACTCTCACTCTCTCTCTCTGATTCCCTGCTCTCTCTATCTCTGATCCCCTGCCCTCTCTCTCTCTCTCATGGATCCCCTGCTCTCTCTCACTCTCTCATCCCCTGTTGACTCACTGTTCCTCTGATCTCTCTCTCTGATCCCCCGCTCTCTCTCCCTCTCTGATCCCCTGATCTCCCTCTCTCTCTGATCCCCTGCTGTCTCGCTCTCATGGATCCGCTGCTCTCTCTCTCTCATGGATCCCCTGCTCTCACTCTAATTCCCTGCTCTCTCTCTCTCTGATCCCCTGATCTCTCTCACTGATCCCCTGCTCTTTATCTCTCTCTAATGCCCTACTCGTTCTCTTCCTCTGAACCCCTGGTCTCTCTCGCTCTCTCTCTCGGATTCCCCTGCTCACTCACTGATCCCCTGCTCTCTCTCTCTCTCTCTCGGATCCCCTGCTCTCTCTCTCTCTGATCTCCTTATCTCTCTCTCACTCTGATCCCCTGCTCACTCTCTCTCTGATCCCCTGTTCTCTCTCTCTCTCTCTCGGATCCCCCGCTCTCTCTCTCTGACCTCCTTATCTCTCTCTCTCTCTCGGATCCCCCGCTCTCTCTCTCTCTGATCTCCTTATCTCTCTCTCACTCTGATCCCCTGCTCTCTCTCTCCCTCTCTGATCCTCTGCTCACTCTCTCTCTCTGATCCCCTGCTCTCTCCCTCTCTCTGGTCCCTTGCTCTCTCCCTCTCTCTCTCTCTGATCCCCTGCTCTCTCTCTCTCTCTCTCTCTGATCTCCTGATCTCTCTCTCACTCTAATTCCCTGCTCACTCTCTCCCTCTCTCTCTGATCCCCTGCTCTCTCCCTCTCTCTGATCCCTTGCTCTCTCTCTCTCTCTTTCACTCTGATCCCCTGCTCACTCACTGTTCCCCTGCCCTCTCTCTCTCTCTCTCATGGATCCCCTGCTCCCTCTCTCGCTGATCCCCTGCTCTCTCTGTCACTCTCTCTCTCTGATCCCCTGCTCACCCACTGATCCCCTGATCTCTCTCCCTCTGATCCCCTGATCTCTCTCTGATCCCCTGCTCTCTCTCTCTCTCCCTCTCTCTGATCTCCTGCTCTCTCTCTCTCTCCCTCTCTCTGATCTCCTGCTCTCTCTCTCCCTCCCTCTCTGATCCCCTGCTCTCTCTCTGATCCCCCGCTCTCTCTCTCTGATCCCCTGATCTGTCTCCCTCTGATGCCCTGATCTCTCTCTGATCCCCTGCTCTCTCTCTCCCTCTGATCCCTGCTCTCTCTCTCACTCTCTGATCCCCTGCTCT